>NC_052962.1:8579797-8592297 GCF_013358895.1 Oreochromis aureus | reverse complement strand
GTGTCTCTGGTAAATCACAGTATTTCTGCTATGTTGTACTATTTTTCTAAATCATAGTGTTTCTGTAATGTTTAAGAATGTTTGGCTAAATATATTCTTTCTCTTATCTTATACTATTTCTCCTAAATTCTTGTATTTTTGAGAAGTTATCATGTTTCTGGTAAGTTACAATATTTCTGCTAAGTTCTGCTATGCTATTGTATTTCTGCCAAGTATTATGTTTCCTCTAAGATATTGCAGTTCTGCTAAGTTACTACATTTTAGCAACGTTCCTTTGCTTCTGCAAAGTTTTTACAATTTCTGCAACTTTTCAGCTTTTTCAGCTAGTTTCAGCAGACAGCTTCAGCGTTCCAAATTTTTCTAGTTCTACTTTATTCTTATTGTGTGGATGCTTTAAGCATCCACACTATTGAGTTCCTGTTTCTCTTTATTCTTTATACTTTATTGTGTGGATGCTTTATGCATCCACACTATTGAGTTCCTGTTTCTCTTTATTCTTTATTCTACTTTATTATTGTGTGGATGCTGGAGGCATCCACACTATTGAGTTCCTGTTTCTCTTTATTCTTTATTGTGTGGATGCTGGAGGCATCCACACTATTGAGTTCCTGTTTCTCTTTATTCTTTATTGTGTGGATGCTTTAGGCATCCACACTATTGAGTTCCCACTTTTTTTGTACTTTTTTTGGCACTTTTCTACTTCCACAATTTTCAGCCGATTTTCACCGTTCAAATTTTAAACTATTCTGCTATTTCTGCTAATGATCGCTATGACTTTTGGTATTTTTAACTATTATACTTTTTAAAATATTATGCTTTTTATGCTTTTTTTTTGTCCCATTGAAATGAATGGAAAACTTCCACAATTCTGCTAAAACTTGCTTGTTTTTGAAACTTAACTACTTTGTCCTACTTTCACCTAGAACAACCATTCAAACTTTAAAATGTTCTCAAATTATTGGGCTATTCATGACTGATTCAGCTTTTTCATATCTGTTACCATTTTCATCTTATCCCTGTTTAAGTTTTCAGTTTCATCTTTGTGATTTTCACAAAATACATGCGTTGTTATGGTTGCTATGCACTTGGCTTCCAGTGTGCCACTGTAGGTTTCGCAGTCTTCTCTTCATGTTCGAACAACTTCTTCCTACTTGCTCAATTTTCACTTAACTTCCACAAATTATACATCAAAACGTAGGTATTTTTGCTGGCTTTCAGAAAATGTCACTATCATTGTTGTGGGATTTATAGAATTTTGGCAAATCTCCTCAGACCAACACAAAGTCTGAAAACTCTCCATAGAAAGTCAATGGAGAGTTTGTTCAAAATCACCGCTGGATTTCTCTAATGAGAGGCATTTTCAATCGTCATATCTCCTTAACGAAGCGAAGTTAAGACATGAGGCTTGTGCCAATATATCTTCAGACACTCCTGACGCTCACAATTCAAGAATTTTTTTCTCATCTATTACCATTTGGCCATGAATTGGGTTTGTTTGAGGGTAGGAAATTTGTCCCTCGCTCAGATTTCTTCAGATTTCAAACTCTGGAAATGAGGTACTTTTTTCTCTCGTCATATCTTTTTGATGGATTTCCACAGAGACCTGAAAATTTCCATGATTGTTCACCAAAGCCTGCTGTCTCTTACGGTGAAAGAATGATATCAATACTCCAAATAGATTTAGAGTTAGAAAGCGTTGTTTGAGGGCAAGCCAAGGCAGTTTTCGCTCGCCTCTACTCAGTTATGGTGCATTAAAAGTCAAATATCTTCAATAATTCATATTTTAATGATAAAGTGTCAACACTTTAAGATTCCCCCATCTCTTCTGAACAAAACGGTGTAAGAATGACTGTTCTAGCCCCTACGGTTAGGAAATTATGGCCATTTGTTTGAGAGGAATCCTCACTATGAGAAATTCACTGCAGAAATCCTGTCTCTGTGCTCTGTGTGTGTAAAACGGCTGCACCTGTTTTGGCGGGAAAAAGTACACAGCCTCTCTGATTGGTGGATTCAAATTTAGCAGCTCCCAGGCTGCTTGACTGAGCTAGCTAAAACTTGATTTTCTCCCTGTGTGTTTGTGTGTGTGACCTTCCGGTCGCAGCAGATGACTGAATTTGATCCTGTGTGTGACTGAATTCTCCTGTGTGTCTCTCTGTGCTTGTGGGACTTTTGCAGCTGTTCCTCCCTGAGCCTGGTTCTGCCGGAGGTTTCTTCCTGTTAAATAGGGAGTTTTTCCTTCCCACTGTCGCCAAAGTGCTTGCTCATAGGGGTCATATGATTGTTGGGTTTTTCTCTGTATTTATTATTGTGAGGATCTACTGTAAATTGACATATCAAGCGCGGCTTCCCAGGCGAATTTTTCTTGTGATTTGCGCTATACAAATAAAATTGAATTGAATTGAATTGAATTGAATTCCCAGCCAGCCAATCATATCTGAGTCGTGGCACATTTAAATTTGCATATTGGGACCTTCATGGCTTCTAAGCCCACCAATCATCTATGTCATATATCTCTAATATTTCATATTTTTATTTTAAATGTCTTCTGAATAAAATGGTCTAAGAATGACTGTTTTAGCCCCTACGGTTAGGAAATTATGGTCATTTGTTTGAGGGGAGTCGTCATTATGAGAAATAGACTGCAAAAGTCCTGTGTCTCTCTGTGCTGCGTGCACCTGTTTTGGCGGGAAAAAGTGCACAGGCTCTCTGATTGGTGGATTCAAATTCAGCAGATCCCAGGCTGCTTGACTGAGCTAGAAACTTACTTCTCTCTCCCTGTGTGTGTGT
Source organism: Oreochromis aureus (assembly GCF_013358895.1). Taxonomy (NCBI): domain Eukaryota; kingdom Metazoa; phylum Chordata; class Actinopteri; order Cichliformes; family Cichlidae; genus Oreochromis; species Oreochromis aureus. The sequence continues at coordinate 8,589,510 of NC_052962.1, read as the reverse complement.
GTGTGTTTGTGTGTGTGTGTGTGTGTGTGTGTGTGTGTGTGTGTGTGTGTGTGTGTGTGTGTGTGTGTGTGTGAGAGAGAGTGAGAGAGAGAGAGAGAGAGAGAAAGCCTTTTATGGGATGATCTCATTGTAAGATTCAAATTCAATATATTTAGACTGGTTGACTGAATTGGATCTTGTGTGTGTGTGTGTGTCTGTGTGTGTGTGAGAGAGAGAGAGAGAGAGAGAGAGAGAGAGCGAGAGAAAGCCTTTTCATGGGATGATGTCATTGTAAGATTCAAATTCAATATATTTAGACTGGTTGACTGAATTGGATCTTGTGTGTGTGTGTGTGTGTGTGTGTGTGTGTGTGTGTGTGTGTGTGTGTGTGTGTGTGTGTGTGTGACAGAGAGAGAGAGAAAAGCCTTTTATGGGATGATCTCATTGTAAGATTTAAATTCAATATATTTAGACTGGTTGACTGAATTGGATCTTGTGTGTGTGTGTGTGTGTGTGTGTGTGTGTGTGTGTGTGTGTGAGTGAGAGAGAGAGGGAGAGAGAGAGAGAGATTGAGAGAGAGAAAGCCTCTTTATGGGATGATCTCATTGTAAGATTCAAATTCAATATATTTAGACTGGTTGACTGAATTGGATCTTGTGTGTGCGTGTGTGTGTGTGTGTGTGAGAGAGAGAGAGAGAGAGAGAGAGAGAGAGAGAGAGAGAAAGCTCTTTATGGGATGATCTCATTGTAAGAGTCAAATTCAATATATTTAGACTGGTTGACTGAATTGGATCCTGTGTGTGTGTGTGTGTGTGTGTGTGTGTGTCTCTGTGCATGTGTGTTTCCATATGTGTCCATATTTGTGATTGTGTGGCTGTTATATATTTTTTTATCGATTTTTTTTCATTTAACAAGTATATTTGAAGGACCCTTAGCATGTTCAGCATTTTTTCAGCTGTCCATTTTGCTTTTCCAATTTTTCTGTTTAAGTTATTACTATTGTGCTAAATCATAGCATTTCTGCTGTTTTATAAGATTTTTGCTAAATTTAGTATTTCTGATTAATTATAGTTTTTCTACCAAATCATAGTACAGTATTTTTGCTTTTTATAGGATTTTATAGGATATTTATATTGCTTGATATAGTATTTCTGCTTATTATAGGATTTGTGCTTAATATAGTATTTATGCTAAATGTAGTATTTATGCTTAATCATAGTATTTCTATATATTTCTGCCAGGTCCCCAGGCAGCCAATCCTCTGTGAGGACTGAGGCATTCAAATTTACATATCAGGGCCTGCACGGCTTCTCACCCAGCCAATCTTATCTTAGGGATGCAACATTCAAATTTACAAATCAGGGCCTGCACGGCTTCCCAGCCAGCCAATCATATCTGAGGTCTGCCCTTTCTTCTCTCGTCATATCTCAGCGACAGATGTACAAAGAGCAATGCAAATCACAGTCAAAGTACACCAAAGTCCGCTGATTCACCCAGTACAAGAATTATGCTTCTAGTCCAACTAGTTTTTGAGTTACACGACGTTTTATAACTCCAAAAACGGCGTTTTACCTCTCACCGCAATCTAATTCTGACTGCTCATCACCCTGTTTTCCAGGCGCCGCTCTCTTTCCCAATTCTGCAAACATTTATGATTTTAGCAGCTTTTCTAATATGGACCTCAAATTCTTGTTAACACTCCATGGCACAAATACTGTTCCCTTTAGGCTCTGTGTATGTGTGTGTATCAATATTTCTCCCATTTTAAAGTATTACTCCTCCATAATTGTATTTTTGTTAAATCAAAGTACTTTTACTACATCTTAGTACTTCTGCTCAATCATAGTATTTCTGCTAAATCATAGTATTTTTGTTAAGTTTAAGAATGTTTGGCTAAATATATTCTTTCTGTTATCTTATACTATTTCTCCTAAATTCTTGTATTTTTGACAAGTTATCGTGTTTCTGGTAAGTTACATTATTTCTGCTAAGTTCTGCTATGCTATTGTATTTCTGCCAAGTATTATGTTTCCTCTAAGATATTACAGTTCTGCTAAGTTACTACATTTTAGCAAAGCTTTTACAAATTCTGCAACTTTTCAGCTTTTTCTGCTAGTTTCAGCAGACAGCTTCAGCATTACAGCATCCACACTGCATTTTCGCAGGAAATGCAAATTTTTCTAGTTATTATTATTCTAGTTGCCACTTTTTTGTACTTTTTTTGGCACTTTTCTACTTCCACAATTTTCAGCCGATTTTCACCATTCAAATTTTAAACTATTCTGCTATTTCTGCTAATGATCGCTATGACTTTTGGTATTTTTTGCTCTTATACTTTTTAAAATATTAAGCTTTTTATGCTTTTTTTTGTCCCATTGAAATGAATGGAAAACTTCCACAATTCTGCTAAAACTTGCTTGTTTTTGAAACTTAACTACTTTGTCCTACTTTCACCTAGAACAACCATTCAAACTTTAAAATGTTCTCAAATTATTGGGCTATTTATGAATGATTCAGCTTTTTCATATCTGTTACCATTTTAATCTTATCCCTGTTTAAGCATTCAGTTTCATTTTTGTGATTTTTCACAAAATACATGCGTTATTATGGTTGCTATGCACTTGGTTCTAAGTGAGCCACTGTACCTTTGGCAATTTTCTCTTCATGTCCGAACAACTTCTTGCTACTTACTCAATTTCCACTCAACTTCCACAAATTATACATCAAAACGTAGGTATTTTTGCTGGCTTTCAGAAAATGTCACTATCATTGTTGTGGGATTTATAGAATTTTGGCAAATCTCCTCAGAGCAACACAAAGTCTCAAAATCCCCATAGAAAGTCAATGGAGAGTTTGTTCAAAATCACCGCTTGATTTCTGTAATGAGAGGCATTTTCAAATCGTCATATCTCCTTAACGAAGCAAAGTTAAGACATGAGGCTTGTGCCAATATATCTTCAGACACTCCTGACGCTCACAATTCAAGAATTTTTTTTCTCATCTATTACCATTTGGCCATGAATTGGGTTTGTTTGAGGGTAGGAAATTTGTCCCTCACTCAGATTTCTTCAGATTTCAAACTCTGGAAATGAGGCACTTTTTTCTATCGTCATATCTTTTTGATAGATTTCCACAGAGACCTGAAAATTTCCATGACTGTTCACCAAAGTCTGCTGTCTCTCACGGTGAAAGAATGATATCGATACTCAAATAGATTTAGAGTTAGAAAGCGTTGTTTGAGGGCAAGTCAAGGCAGTTTTCGCTTCCTCTCTACTCAGTTATGGTGCATTAGAAGTCAAATATATTCAATAACTCATATTTTAATGATAAATTGTCAACACTTTAAGATTCCCCTATCTCTTCTGAACAAAACGGTGTAAGAATGACCGTTCTAGCCCCTACGGTTAGGAAATTATAGCCATTTGTTTGGGGGAGTCCTCACTATGGAAAATCACTGCAGAAATCCTGTCTCTCTCTGTGGTGTGTGTGTAAGCTGGTGCACCTGTTTTGGCGGGAAAAAGTATACAGCCTCTCTGATTGGTGGATTCAAATTTAGCAGCTCCCAGGCTGCTTGACTGACCTAGAAACTTGCTTGTCTCTCCCTGTGTGTGTGTGTGTGTGTGTGTGTGTGTGTGTGTGTGTGTGTGTGTGTGTGTGTGACAGAGAGAGAGAGAAAGGGAGGGCGAGAGAGAGTTTTTATGGGAGCATCTTATTATATGATTTAAATTCAATATATTTAGACTGGTTGACTGAATTTGATCCTGTGTGTGTCTCTCTGTGCATGTGTGTTTCCATGTGTGTCCATATTTGTAATTGTGTCACTGTTGTACTTTTTTTTGCTGATTTTTTTCATTTAACAATTACATTTGAGGGACCCTTAGCATGTTCAGGATTCTTTCAGCTGTCCATTTTGCTTTTCCAATTTTTCTATTTAAGTTATTACTATTGTGTTGAGTCATGGCATTTCTGTGGCTTTTCAGTATTTGTGCTAAATACAGCATTTCTGCAAAATCATACTATGTCTGCTATTTTATGAGATTTGTGCTAAATACAGCATTTCTGCTAAATCATACTATGTCTGCTATTTCATAAGATTTGTGCTAAATATAGTGTTTCTGCTATTTCTGCCAAATATAGTATTTTTGATTAATTAGGGTTTTTCTACCAAATCATAGTACAGTTTTACTGCTTTTTATAGGATTTTTAGAGGATATTTATATTGCTTAATATAGTATTTCTGCTTTTTATAGGATTTGTGCTTAATATAGTTTTTCTAAAAAATGTAGTATTTATGCTTAATCATACTATTTCTATATATTTCTGCCAGGTCCCCAGGCAGCTAATCCTCTGTGAGGACTGATACACACAAATACATATCAGGGCCTGCACGGCTTCCCAGCCAGTCAATCATATCTGGGGTCTGCCCTTTCTTCTCTCGTCATATCTCAGCGACAGATGTACAAAGAGGAATGCAAATCACAGTCAAAGTACACGAAAGTACGCTGATTCACCCAGTACAAGAATTATGCTTCTAGTCCACCTAGTTTTTGAGTTACATGACGTTTTGTAACTGCAAAAAACGGCGTTTTTCGCCTCTCACCGCAATGTGATTCTGACTGCTCATCACCCTGTTTTCCAGGTGCTCGCTCTCTTTCCCAGTGGCACAGTTGGTAATGACACAGGTCTGCAACCCAAAGGTCGTGGGTTCAATTCCACCTTGGTCAACATGTTTTTTTCCCTACAAATTAATACACTGTCACAGACCACTAATTCATATTGATCATTTATTACAATTCTGCAAACTTTTATGATTTTACCAGCTTTTCTAATATGGACCTCACATTCTTGTTTACACTTCATGGCACAAATACTCTTCCCTTTAGGCTCTGTGTATGTGTGTGTGTATCAATATTTCTCCCTTTTTAAAGTATTACTCCTCCATAATTGTATTTCTGTTAAATTAAAGTACTTTTACTACATCTTAGTACTTCTGCTCAATCATAGTATTTTGCCAAATCATGGTTTTTGTGCCAAATCATAATATTTGTGTTATGTTATAGTATTACTACTAAGTGGAGGAACTTCTGTCATGTTACAGTATATGTGCTGATTACAGTATTTCTGTATAATAGAATTTTGGCAAATCTCAGACCAACACAAAGTCTGGAAACTGCTGTTAGGATTCAGAGATTCTTTTACTGTAACCATATAATCTGCCTTATGATAAATGCATTAATGACATGTTCTACAGTATTATTTTATCAGTAATATTTCTTATGGGGTTCATATTGCATTGAATATGTTTGTCATTACATTGACCTTTTATTCACAGGTTGAGTTCATTCTATACACAATGCATAACTGTGCTTGTTTAGAGTTGATGTTCTATCCAAGAGGGTTTTAAGCTTCACTGGTGAGAATGTCCAGGTGATACATGTTGAAGGAAGATGAGAACATAGCAGGTTAATTGCATGCATGCTTACAATACACTTATTAATTTAGTGGCAGGCCTGAGCGAAGGCCTAAGTGTCTTCTGCTCTCTTTTTGAGACCTGCGCCAATTCAGTTTACTTAGTGATTGGTGACGAGGGTCAATTATTAGCTTTTAACGATCCCGAAGCTTGAAGTTTATTACCTTAAAAGGCAGGTGTTATAGAAAAGAGAAGTTATATGATTGTTTATAGTTATTAAAATGTATAAGATGCGCTCATGTCTGTCAACTATGTATTTTTGACTTGTATTGACGTATATGTGTGGGCGTTAATGTTCTATGGTATAAAACCAGTTTTTGATGAATTTTTGTCAGAGAACGACATATGCAGATGTTGCCTCTCCTGTGTTAATAAACTCATCGTTTGATTGCATTCGTCTGGTGCCTCCGTCGTTTGTTGTCTGGTCTACAGTTGATCGATCTCGCTTCACTGCATAGAAAGTCAATGGAGAGCTTGTTCAAAATCACCGCTGGATTTCTCTAATGAGAGGCATTTTCAAATCGTCATATCTCCTTAACGCAGCGAAGTTAAGACATGAGGCTTGTGCCAATATATCTTCAGACACTCCTGACGCTCACAATTCAAGAATTTCTTTCTCACCTATTACCATTTGGCCATGAATTGGGTTTGTTTGAGGGTAGGAAATTCGTCCCTCGCTCAGATTTCTTCAGATTTCAAACTCTGGAAATGAGGCACTTATTTCTCCCGTCATATCTTTTTGATGGATTTCCACAGAGACCTGAAAATTTCCATGACTGTTCACCAAAGCCTGCTGTCTCTTACGGTGAAAGAATGATATCGATACTCCAAATAGATTTAGAGTTACAAAGCATTGTTTGAGGGCAAGTCAAGGCAGTTTTCGCTTTGCCTCTACTCAGTTATGGTGCATTAGAAGTTAAATATCTTCAATAACTCATATTTTAATGATAAATTGTCAACACTTTAAGATTCCCCTATCTCTTCTGAACAAAACGGTCTAAGAATGACTGTTCTAGCCCCTACGGTTAGGAAATTATGGCCATTTGTTTGAGAGGAATCCTCACTATGAGAAATTCACTGCAGAAATCCTGTCTCTGTGCTCTGTGTGTGTAAAAACGGCTGCACCTGTTTTGGCGGGAAAAAGTACACAGCCTCTCTGATTGGTGGATTCAAATTTAGCAGCTCCCAGGCTGCTTGACTGACCTAGAAACTTGATTTTCTCTCCCTGTGTGTGTGTGTGTGTGTGTGTGTGTGTGTGTGTGTGTGTGTGTGAGACAGAGAGAGAGAGAGAGAGAGAGCGCGAGAGAGAGTTTTTATGGGAGCATCTTATTGTATGATTTAAATTCAATATATTTAGACTGGTTGACTGAATTTGATCCTGTGTGTGTCTCTCTGTGCTTGTGGGACTTTTGCAGCTGTCCATTTTGCTTTTCCAATTTTTCTATTTAAGTTATTACTATTGTGCTAAGTCATAGCATTTGTGCTGCTTTTCAGTATTTCTGCTAAATACAGCATTTCTGCTAAATCATACTATTTCTGCTATTTTATAGGATTTGCACTTAATATAATATTTCTGCTTAATTATAGTATTTCTGCCATTTTATAGTATTTGTGCTAAAACATAGTATTTCTACTAAATGCAGTATTTCTGGGTAATCATTGTATTTCTATATATTTCTGCCAGGTCCCGAGGGAGTCAGTCCTAATATTCAAATTTACATATCAGGACCTGGACGGCTTCCCAGCCAGCCAATCATATCTGAGTCCTGGCACATTCAAATTTGCATATTGGGACCTTCATGGCTTCTCAGCCAGCCAATCATATCTGAGTCCTGGCACATTTAAATTTGCATATTGGGGCATTCATGGCTTCCCAGCCAGCCAATCATATCTGAGTCCTGGCACATTCAAATTTGCATATTGTTGCCTTCATGGCTTCCCAGCCAGCCAATCATATCTGAGTCCTGGCACATTCAAATTTGCATATTGGGACCTTCATGGCTTCTCAGCCAGCCAATCATATCTGAGTCCTGGCACATTCAATTTTGCATATTGGGACCTTCATGGCTTCCCAGCCAGCCAATCATATCTGAGTCCTGGCACATTTAAATTTGCATATTGGGACCTTCGTGGCTTCTAAGCCCACCAATCATCTATGTCATATATCTCTAATATTTCATATTTTTATTTTAAATGGTCAGCATTTCAAGATTCCCCTATGTCTTCTGAATGAAATGGTCTAAGAATGACTGTTTTAGCCCCTCACGGTTAGAAATTTATGGCTGTTTGTTTGAGGGGAATTCTCACTATGAGAAATAGACTGCAAAAATCCTGTCTCTCTCTGTGCTGCATGTGTAAAAGCCTGCACTTGGTGCACCAGTTTTGGCGGGAAAAAGCACACAGCCTCTCTGATTGGTGGATTCAAATTTAGCAGCTCCCAGGCTTGCAAGACTGACCTAGAAACATGCTGTTAACAGCCCCTGTTCACTTTCTGCTGCTGCTGCTGCTGTGTGTGTGTGTGTGTGTGTGTGTGTGTGTGTGTGTGTGTGTGTGTGTGTGTGTGTGTGTGTGTGTGTGTGTGTGTGTGTGTGTGTGTGTGAGAGAGAGAGAGAGAGAGAGAGAGATACACAGAAAGACCCTTTTAGGGTAGCATCTCATTGTTGGATAAAAATGTAATATATTCAGACTGGTTGACTGGCATAGACCCTGCCTGTGTGTCTCTCTCTGTACATTTGTGTATCTATATTTGATTTCTTATGTATCTGTTGACTGTTCTTATTTGTTTTTCTTCTCAATGTATTTTTGTTTTATTTTTTCACAGGTGAATAACAAATAGTTTTCAGCGAACTTAACCATGTTCCTTTTATTCAACTTGTCATTTTACCTTTCCAATATTTTCACTTAAGTTATTACTATTCCGCTCAATCATAGTATCTCTTCTAAATCATTGTTATTGAGCTATATTGTAGGATTTCTGCTAAATCTTAGTATTTCCACTATATTATATTTTTCTTTTCTAAATATAGCATTTCTGCTATAGAATAGTATTTCTGCTATGTTATAATATTTGTGCTAAACTGGAGTATTTTTTGTTAAAACATAGTATTCATATAAAATTAAAATATTCATAGTATATTACAGTGTCTCTGGTAAATCACAGCATTTCTGCTATGTTGTACTGTTTTTCTAAATCATAGTATTTCTGTAATGTTTAAGAATGTTTGGCTAAATATATTCTTTCTGTTATCTTATACAATTTCTCCTAAATTCTTGTATTTTTGAGAAGTTATCGTGTTTCTGGTAAGTTACAATATTTCTGCTAAGTTCTGCTATGCTATTGTATTTCTGCCAAGTATTATGTTTCCTCTAAGATATTGCAGTTCTGCTAAGTCACTACATTTTAGCAAAGTTCCTTTGCTTCTGCACAGTTTTACAATTTCTGCAACTTTTCAGCTTTTTCAGCTAGTTTCAGCAGACAGCTTCAGCTTTAAAGCATCCACACTGCATTTTCGCAGGAAATGCAAATTTTCTTCTAGTTCTTTATTATACTTTATTCTGGTTGCTTCCGACGTTTTTTGCAGCTTAACTACTGCTTCAGTTTTCAGCCGATTTTCACCGCTCAAACTCTATACTGTTCTGCTCTTTCTGCTGACGTAGGCTATGACTTTTGGTGTTTATTACTATTATACTTTTTAAAATATTACACTTTTTTCCTTTAATTTGTCCCATTGAAATGAATGGAAATCTTCAGAAATTCTGCTAAAACTTGCTTGTTTTTGAAACTTAACTACTTTGTCATACTTTCACCTAGAAACTCCATTCAAACTTTAAAATGTTCTCAGATTATTGGGCTATTCCTGTCTGATTCAGCTTTTTCAGACCTTCTACCGTTTAAATCTTATCTCTCTTTAAGTTTTCAGTTGCAAAATTGTGATTTTTCAGAAAATACATGCGTTGTTATGGTTGCTATGCAATTAACTCAGAGTGGACAGTGAAACTTTCTGAATTTTCACCACTTGTCTGAACAACTTCATGCTACTCGCTCAATTTCCACTCAACCCCCACAAATTATACATCAAAACGTAGGTATTTTTGCTGGCTTTCAGAAAATGTCACTATCATTCTTGTGGGATTTACACATTTTTTGTAAATCTCCTCAGAGCAACACAAAGTCTGAAAACTCTCCATAGAAAGTCAATGGAGAGCTTGTTCAAAATCAGCGCTGGATTTCTCTCATGACAGGCATTTTCAAATCGTCATATCT
>NC_052962.1:8561133-8579297 GCF_013358895.1 Oreochromis aureus | reverse complement strand
TTTTTAGGATTTGTACTTAATATAATATTTCCTTATTATATTATTTCTGCCATTTTAGTATTTGTGCTAAAACAACAAATATTTCTACTAAATGCAGTATTTCTGGGTAATCATTAATATTTCTATATATTTCTGCCAAGATTTGGGGAGTCCGGTCTAATATTCAAATTTACATATCAGGACCTGGACTGCTTCCCAGCCAACCAATCATATCTCAGTCTTAAGCAATATTCAAATTTGCATATTGGGACCTACATGGCTTCTCAGCCAGCCAATCATATCTGGAGTCTGGCACATTTAAATTTGCATATTAGGGCATTCATGGCTTCCTCAGCCAGCCAATCATATCTGAGTCCTGGCACATTCAAATTTGCATATTGTTGCCTTCATGGCTTCCCAACCAGCTAATCATATCTGAGTCCTGGCACATTCAAATTTGCATATTAGGACCTTCATGGCTTCTCAATGAGCCAATCATATCTGAGTCCTGGCACATTCAAATTTGCATATTGTTTGCCTTCATGGCTTCTCAGCCAGCCAATCATATCTGAGTCCTAGCACATTCAAATTTGCATATTGGGGACCTTCATGGCTTCCCAACCAGCCAATCATATCTGAGTCCTGGCACATTCAAATTTGCATATTGGGACCTTCATGGCTTCTAAGCCAACCAATTCTCTATGTCATATATCTCTAATATTTCATATTTTTATTTTCAGTGGTCAGCATTTCAAGATTCTCCCATGTCTTCTGGAATAAAATGGTCTAGAATGACTGTTTTAGCCCCTACGGTTTAGAAATTCATGGCTGTTTGTTTGAAATTCTCACTATGAAAAATAGACTGCAAAAAATCCTGTCTCTCTCTGTGCTGCATAATAAGCCTGCACTTGGTGCACCAGTTTTGGCGGGGAAAAAGCACACAGCCCTCTGATTGGTGGATTCAAATTTAGCAGCTCCCAGGCTTGCAAGACTGACCTAGAAACATGCTGTTAACAGCCCTGTTCACTTTCTGCTGCTGCTGCTGCTGCTGTGTGTGTGTGTGTGTGTTTGTGTGTGTGTGTGTGTGTGTGTGTGTGTGTGTGTGTGTGTGTGTGTGTGTGTGTGACAGAGAGAGAGAGAGAGAGACAGAAAGCTTTTATGGGATGATCTCATTGTAAGATTTAAATTCAATATATTTAGACTGGTTGACTGAATTGGATCTTGTGTGTGTGTGTGTGTGTGTGTGTGACAGAGAGAGAGAGAGAGAGAGAGAGAGAGAGCCTTTTATGGGATGATCTCATTGTAAGATTCAAAATCAATATATTTAGACTGGTTGACTGAATTGGATCTTGTGTGTGTGTGTGTGTGTGTGTGTGTGTGTGTGTGTGTGTGTGTGTGTGTGTGTGTGTGTGTGTGACAGAGAGAGAGAGAGAGAGAAAGGCTTTTATGGGATGATCTCATTGTAAGATTTAAATTCAATATATTTAGACTGGTTGACTGAATTGGATCTTGTGTGTGTGTGTGTGTGTGTGTGTGTGACAGAGAGAGAGAGAGAGAGAGAGGGAGAGCTTTTTTATGGGATGATCTCATTGTAGATTCAAAATCAATATATTTAGACTGGTTGACTGAATTGGATCTTGTGTGTGTGTGTGTGTGTGTGTGTGTGTGTGTGTGTGAGACAGAGAGAGAGAGAGAGAGAGAGAAAGCCTCTTTATGGGATGATCTCATTGTAAGATTCAAATTCAATATATTTAGACTGGATGACTGAATTGGATCTTGTGTGTGTGTGTGTGTGTGTGTGTGTGTGTGTGTGTGTGTGTGTGTGTGTGTGTGACAGAGAGAGAGAGAGAGAGAGAGACAGAGACAGAGAAAGGCTTTTATGGGATGATCTCATTGTAGATTTAAATTCAATATATTTAGACTGGTTGACTGAATTGGATCTTGTGTGTGTGTATGTGTGTGACAGAGAGAGAGAGAGAGAAGCCTTTTTATAGGATGATCTCATTGTAGATTCAAATTCAATATATTTAGACTGGTTGACTGAATTGGATCTTGTGTGTGTGTCTGTGTGTGTGTGTGTGTGTGTGTGTGTGTGAGACAGAGAGGGAGAGAGAGAGAGAGAGAGAAACCTTTTTATGGGATGATCTCATTGTAGATTTAAATTCAATATATTTAGACTGGTTGACTGAATTGGATCTTGTGTGTGTGTGTGTGTGTGTGTGTGTGTGTGTGTGTTTTAAATTCAATATATTTAGACTGGTTGACTGAATTTGATCCTTTGTGTGTCTGTCTGTGCATGTGTGTTAACATATGTGTACATATTGTGGTTGTGTGACTGTTACACTTTTTTGCTGAGTTTTTTCATTTAACAAGTACATTTGAAGGACCCTTAGCATGTTCAGCATTTTTCAGCTGTCCATTTTGCTTTTTCAATTTTTCTGTTTAAGTTGTTACTATTGTGCTGATTCATACTATTTCTGCTATTTTATAAGATTTGTGCTAAATATAGTATTTCTGCCCAATATAGTATTTCTGATTAATTATAGTTTTTCTACCAAATCATATTACAGTATTTCTGCTTTTTATACCATTTGTGCTAATATAGTACCTCTATAGCTTTTTTATAGGATTTGTGCTTAATACAGTATTTCTGCTAAATGTAGTATTTATGTTAATCACACTATTACTATATATTTCTGCCAGCTTCCTAGCCAGCCAATCATATCTGAGGTCTGCAGTTTCTTCTCTCGTCATATCTCAGCGACGGATGTACAAAAGAGCAATGAAAATCGCAGTCAAAGTACACCAAAGTCCGCTGATTCACCCAGTACAAAATTATGCTTCTAGTCCACCTAGTTTTGAGTTACCACGACGTTTGTAACTCAAAAAGCAGCTCTTTGCCTCACACCGCGATCTAATTCTGACTGCTCATCACCCTGTTTCCCAAAAGCTCACTGTCTTTCCCAGTGGCGCAGCTGGTAATAAACAGGTCTGCAACACAGGGTTGCAGGTTCAACTCCACCTTGGACAACATGTTTTTTTGCCCTACAAATTAATACACTATCACAGACAAGTAATTCATATTCATCATTTATTACAATTCTCAAAACTTTTTACCAGCTTTTCTAATATGGACCTCACATTCTTCTTAACACTCCATGGCACAAATACTCTTCCCTTTAGGCTCTGTGAATGTGTGTGTGTGTATCAATATTTCTCCCATTTTAAGTATTACTCCTCCATAATTGGATTTCTCTTAAATCAAAGTACTTTTACTACATCTTAGTACTTCTGCTCAATCATAGTATTTCTGCTAAATCATAGTAATTTTGCCAAATCATGGTTTTATTGCCAAATCATCAGAATCGTGTTTATTGGCCAAGTATATGTGCGAACAAATACAAAATTTGGTTCCGGTAGATGGTGGCTCTCGAGCACAACAATGTAAATCTCACACACACACACACACACACACACGCACCCACACACACACGTTCTATATATACATTGCACATGCATACACATACATACACAAAAGCTGTGTAAACCAACTATAAATAACTAATCTAAGCGTATACATAAAAGACAGAAATGAAATGAGGTGGAATGAATACTGCAGAATGTACATAAGGTGCAGTTGCAGTCTGGCAGTGGGAGCAGTGTGACAGTTCAACTGTTTAGAAAGGGAGATGGCGAGGGAAAGAAACTGTTCCTGTGTCGGGTGGTCCTGGTCTGCAGGCTTCTGTACCGTCTGCCAGAGGGCAGCAGATCAAAAAGTCTGTGTCCAGGGTGTGAGGGGTCTGTGATGATTTTCCCTGCCCGTTTCCTGGTTCTTGAGAGGTACAGATCCTGGATGGAGGAGCAGGGGCGCCGATGATCCTTTCTGCTGCCATTACAGTCTGCTGCAGTCTGCACCTGTCCTGTTTAGTGGCTGCACCATGCCAGACTGTGATGGAGGAGCACAGGACAGACTCAATGACTGCAGTGTAGAACTGGATCAGCAGCTCCTGTGGAAGACTGTACTTCCCCAGTTGTCTCAGGAGTACATCCTCTGCTGGGTCTTTTTGAGGATGGAGTTGATGTTGGTCTCCCAATTCAGGTCCTGGGGAGATGGTGGTGCCCAGCAACGAAGATCTCCACAGTCGACACAGGGCTGTCTGATATGATGAGGGGCAGAGTTGAGGGATGTCTCCTGAAGTCCACTGTCATCTCTACAGTTTTAAGAGTGTTCAGCTCAGATTGTGCTGACTGCACCAGAGTACCAACCGCTCAACTCATCATAACATTTGTGTTATGTTATAGTATTACTACTAAGTGGAGGAATTTCTGTCATGTTACAGTATATGTACTGATTACAGTATTTCTGCCAAATATAGTATTTCTGATTAATTATAGTTTTTCTACCAAATCACAGTACAGTATTTTTTGCTTTTTATAGGATTTTTATAGGATATTTATATTGCTTAATATAGTATTTTTGCTTTTTATACGATTTGTGCTTTATACAGTATTTCTGCTAAATATAGTATTTATGCTTAATCATACTATTTCTATATATTTTGCCAGGTCCTCTGTGAAGACTGAGACATTCAAATGTACATATCAGGGCCTCTTGTGACTTCCAAGCCAGACCAATCATATCTGAGGTCTGCCGTTTCTTCTCTCGTTATATCTCAGCGACGGATGTACAAAGAGCAATGAAAATCGCATGTCAAAGTACACCAAAGTCCGCTGATTCACCCAGTACAAAATTATGCTTCTAGTCCACCTAGTTTTGAGTTACACGGCGTTTTGTAACTCAAAAGCAGCGCTCTTTACCCTCTCACTGCGATCTAATTCTGACTGCTCATCACCCTGTTTTCCAGGTGCTCACTCTCTTTCCCAGTGGCACAGTTGTCTCTGTAATGACACAGGTCTGCAGCCCAAAGGTTGTGGGTTCAATTCCACCTTGGTCAACATGTTTTTTGCCTACAATTTACTACACTATCACAGACCACTAATTCATATTGATCATTTATTACAATTCTGCAAACTTTTATGATTTTAGCAGCTTTTGTAATATGGACCTCAGATTCTTCTTAACACTCTATGGCACAAATACTGTTCCCTTTAGGCTCTGTGTATGTGTGTGTGTATCAATATTTCTCCCATTTTAAAGTATTACTCCTCCATAATTGTATTTCTCTTAAATCAAAGTACTTTTACTACATCTTAGTACTTCTGCTCAATCATAGTATTTCTGCTAAATCATAGTATTTTGCCAAATTATGGTTTTGTGCCAAATCATAACATTTGTTTTATGTTATAGTATTACTACTAAGTCGAGGAATTTCTGTCATGTTACACTATATGTGCTGATTACAGTATTTCTGCTAAATCATAGTATTTCTACTATATTATATTTTTCTTTCTAAATATAGCATTTCTGCTATATAATTGTATTACTGCTATGTTATAATATTTGTGCTAAACCAGAGTATTTCTGCTGAAACATAGTATTTCTGCTCAAATTACAGTATTTACATTTGTGCTAAAACATAGTATTTTTTAAAAAATTTCAATATTAATAGTAAATTACAGTGTCTCTGGTAAATCGCAGCATTTCTGCTATGTTGTACTGTTTTCTAAATCATAGTATTTCTGTAATGTTTAAAAATGTTTGGCTAAATATATTCTTTTGTTATCTTATACTATTTCTCCTAAATTCTTGTATTTTTGAGAAGTTATCGTGTTTCTGGTAAGTTACAATATTTCTACTAAGTTCTGCTATGCTATTGTATTTCTGCCAAGTATTATGTTTCCTCTAAGATATTGCAGTTCTGCTAAGTTACTACATTTTAGCAAAGTTCCTTTGCTTCTGCAAAGTTTTTACAATTTCTGCAACTTTTCAGCTTTTTCAGCTAGTTTCAGCAGACAGCTTCAGCTTTAAAGCATCCACACTGCATTTTGAGTTCCTGCAGGTGTGGATGCAAATTTTTGAGTAGTTCTTTATTATTATTCTTAGGACTTCCGTGCGTTTTTCGCGTGGATCTACTTCCACAATTTTCAGCCGATTTTCACCGTTCAAATTTTAAACTATTCTGCTATTTCTGCTAATGATGGCTATATCTTTTGGTATTTTATACTATTATACTTTTTAAAATATTAAGCTTTTTTCCTTTAATTTGTCCCATTGAAATGAATGGGAAACTTCCATAATTCTGCTAAAACTTGCTTGTTTTGAAACTTAACTACTTTTCCTACTTTCACGTAGAACAACCATTCAAACTTTAAAATGTTCTCAAATTATTGGGCTATTCAGGAATAAATCAGCTTTTCAAATCTTTTACCATTTTATTTTTATCCCTCTTAAAGTTTTGAGTTGCAAAATTGTGATTTTCACAAAATACATGCGTTGTTATGGTTGCTATGCACTTGGCTTCCAGTGTGCCACTGTAGGTTTCATGATCTTCTCTTCATATCTGAACAACTTCTTGCTAATTACTCAATTTTCACTCAACTTCCACAAATTATACATCAAAACGTAGGTATTTTTGCTGGCTTTCCGAAAATGTCACCATCATTGTTGTGAGATTTATAGAATTTTGGCAAATCTCCTCAGACCAACACAAAGTCTGAAACTTTCCATAGAAAGTCAATGGAGAGTTTGTTCAAAATCATCGCTTGATTTCTGTAATGAGAGGCATATTCGAATCGTCATATCTCCTCAACGAAGCGAAGTTAAAACATGAGGCTTGTCCCGTATATCTTCAGACACTCCTGACGCTCACAATTCAAAATTTTTTTCTCACCTATTACCGTTCTGAGATGAGTTACACTTGTTTGAGGGTAGGAAATTCATCCTTCGCTCAGATTTCTTCAGATTTCAAACTCTGGAAATGAACCACTTTTTCTCTCGTCATATCTTTTTTTGGTTTCCACAGAGACCTGAAAATTTCCATGACTGTTCACCAAAGCCTGCTGTCTCTTACGGTGAAAGAATGGTATCGATACTC
This sequence comes from Oreochromis aureus, assembly GCF_013358895.1. NCBI lineage: Eukaryota > Metazoa > Chordata > Actinopteri > Cichliformes > Cichlidae > Oreochromis > Oreochromis aureus. The sequence continues at coordinate 8,572,323 of NC_052962.1, read as the reverse complement.
AAATAGATTTAGAGTTAGAAAGCGTTGTTTGAGGGAAGTCAAGGCAGTTTTGCTGCGCCTCTACTCAGTTATGGTGCATTACAAGTCAAATATCTTCAATAATTCATATTTTAATGATAAATTGTCAACACTGTAAGATTCCCCATGTCTTCTGAACAAAAGCAGTTGTAAGAATGACCGTTCTAGCCCCTACGGTTGAAATTATGGCCATTTGTTTGAGAGGAATCCTCACTATGAGAAATAGACTGCAAAATCCTGTGTCTCTCTGTGCTGCATGCACCTGTTTTGGCGGGAAAAAGTGCACAGGCTCTCTGATTGGTGGATTCAAATTCAGCAGCTCCCAGACTGCTTGACTGACCTAGAAACTTACTTCTCTCTCCTGTGTGTGTGTGTGTGTGTGTGTGTGTGTGTGTGTGTGTGTGTGTGTGTGTCTGTGTCTGTGTGTGTGTGTGTGTGAGAGAGAGAGAGAGAGAGAGAGAGAGAGAAGCCTTTTATGGGATGATCTCATTGTAAATTTAAATTCAATATATTTAGACTGGTTGACTGAATTGGATCTGTGTGTGTGTGTGTGTGTGTGTGTGTGTGTGTGTGTGTGTGTGTGTGTGTGTGTGTGTGTGACAGAGAGAGAGAGAGAGGCGAGACAGAGTTTTTATGGGAGCATCTTATTGTATGATTTAAATTCAATATATTTAGACTGGTTGACTGAATTTGATCCTGTGTGTGTCTCTGTGCATGTGTGTTTCCATATGTTTCCATATTTGTGATTGTGTGACTGTTACACTTTTTTTTGCTGAGTTTCTTTTTTCATTTAACAAGTACATTTGAAGGACCCTTAGCATGTTCAGCATTTTTCAGCTGTCCATTTTGCTTTTCCAGTTTTTCTGTTTAAGTTATTACTATTGTGCTGAATCATACTATTTCTGCTATTTTATAAGATTTGTGCTAAATATAGTATTTCTGCCCAATATAGTGTTTCTGATTAATTATAGTTTTTCTACCAAATCATAGTACAGTATTTTTGCTTTTTATACCATTTTATAGGATATTTATATTGCTTAATATAGTATTTCTGCTTTTTATAGGATTTGTGCTTAATACAGTATTTCTGCTAAATGTAGTATTTATGCTTAATCACACTATTACTATATATTTCTGCCAGCTTCCCAGCCAGCCAATCATATCTGAGGTCTGCCGTTTCTTCTCTCGTCATATCTCAGCGACGGATGTACAAAAGCAATGAAAATTGCAGTCAAAAGTACACAAAATCCGCTGATTCGCCCAGTACAAAATTATGCTTCTAGTCCACCTAGTTTTTGAGTTACGGCGTTTTGTAACTGCAAAAAGCAGCGCTCTTGCCTCTCACCGCGATCTAATTCTGACTGCTCATCACCCTGTTTTCCAGGCCTCGTTCTCTTTCCCAGTGGCACAGTTTGTAATGACACAGGTCTGCAACCCAAGGTCGTGGGTTCAATTCCACCTTGATCAACATGTTTGTTTTACCTACAATTTACTACACTATCACAGACCACTAATTCATATTGATCAATTATTACAATTCTGCAAACTTTTATGATTTTAGCAGCTTTTCTAATATGGACCTCAGATTCTTCTTAAACAAATACTGTTCCTTTAGGCTCTGTGTGTGTGTGTGTGTATCAATATTTCTCCCATTTTAAAGTATTACTCCTCCATAATTGTATTTCTGTTAAATCAAAGCACTTTTACTACATCTTAGTACTTCTGCTCAATCATAGTATTTTGCCAAATCATGGTTTTTGTGCCAAATCATAATATTTGTGTTATGTTATAGTATTACTACTAAGTGGAGAATTTCTGTCATGTTACAGTATATGTGCTGATTACAGTATTTCTGTATAATGGAATTTTGGCAAATCTCCTCAGACCAACACAAAGTCTGGAAACTGCATAGAAAGTCAATGGAAGCTTGTTCAAAATCACCGCTGGATTTCTCTAATGAGAGGCATTTTCGAATCGTCATATCTCCTAACGAAGCGAAGTTAAGACATGAGGCTTGTGCCAATATATCTTCAGACACTCCTGACGCTCACAATTCAAGAATTTCTTTCTCACCTATTACCATTTGGCCATGAATTGGGTTTGTTTGAGGATAGGAAATTTGTCCCTCGCTCAGATTTCTTCAGATTTCAAACTCTGGAAATGAGGCACTTTTTCTCTCGTCATATCTTTTTGATGGATTTCCACACAGACCTGAAAATTTCCATGACTGTTCACCAAAGCCTGCTGTCTCTTACGGTGAAAGAATGATATCGATACTCCAAATAGATTTAGAGTTAGAAAGCATTGTTTGAGGGCAAGTCAAGGCAGTTTAAACTTTGCCTCTACTCAGTTATGGTGCATTAGAGTCAAATATCTTCAATAATTCATATTTTCAAGATAAATTGTCAACACCTTAAGATTCCCCATCTCTTCTGAACAAAACTGTGTAAGAATGACTGTTCTAGCCCCTGCGGTTAGGAAATTATAGCCATTTGTTTGAGGGAATCCTCACTATGAAAAAATAGACAGCACAAATCCTGTCTCTGTGCTGCATGTGTGTAAAAACAGGTGCACCTGTTTTGGCGGGGAAAAATACACAGCCTCTCTGATTGGTGGATTGAAATTCAGCAGCTCCCAGGCTGTTTGGCTGCTGCTGCTGCTGCTAGTGTGTGTGTGTGTGTGTGTGTGTGTGTGTGAGAGAGAGAGAAGAGAAGAAGAGGCGAGAGAGAGTTTTATGGGAGCATCTTATTGTATGATTTAAATTCAATATATTTAGACTGGTTGACTGAATTTGATCCTGTGTGTCTCTCTGTGCTTGTGTGTTTCCATATGTGTCCATATTTGTGATTGTGTGACTGTTATACTTTTTTGCTGATTTCTTTTTTTTTCATTGAACAATTACATTTGAGGGACCCTTAGCATGTTCAGCATTTTTTCAGCTGTCCATTTGCTTTTCCAATTTTTCTATTTAGGTTATTACTATTGTGATAAGTCATAGCATTTCTGCTGCTTTCCATTATTTGTGCTAAATACAGCATTTCTGCTGAATCATACTATTTCTTCTATTTCATCAGATTTGTGCTAAATATAGTGTTTCTGCTACAAAATATTATTTCTGCCAAATATAGTATTTTTGATTAATTATAGTTTTCTACCAAATCATAGTACAGTTTTACTGCTTTTATATAGCTTCTAAGACAACCAATCATATCCGAGGGCTTGCACATTCAAATTTGCATATTGTTGCCTTCATGGCTTCCCAGCCAGCCAATCATATCTTAGGCCTTGCACATTCAAATTTGCATATTGGGGCAATCATGGCTTCTAAGACAACCAATTATCTATGTCATATATCTATAATATTTCATATTTTTATTTTAAATGGTCAACATTTCAAGATTCTCCCATGTCTTCTGAACACAACGGTCTAAGAATGACCGTTTAGCTTCTGATTAGGAATTTATGGCTGTTTGTTTGAGGAGAGTCCTCACTATGAGAAATAGACTGCAAAAATCCTGTCTCTCTCTGTGCTGTAAAGCCTGCACTTGGTGCACCAGTTTTGGCGGGAAAAAGCACACAGCCCCTCTGATTGGTGGATTCAAATTGAGAATCTCACAGCTGTTTGACTGACCTAGAAACATGCTGTTGACAGCCCCTGTTCACTTGCTGATGTCGCGTGTGTGTGTGTGAGCCTGAGTGTGGGTGTGAGTGTGTGTGTGTGTGTGTGTGTGTGTGTGTGTGTGTGTGTGTGTGTGTGTGTGTGTGAGAGAGAGAGAGAGAGAAAGACACACAAAGCCCTTTTTGGGGCAGCATCTCATTGTTGGATAAAAATATAATATATTCAGACTGGTTGACTGGCATAGACCCTGTGTGTGTCTATCTCTGTACATTTGTGTATCCATATTTGATTTTGTGTGTATTTGTTGATTTGTGTATCCATATTTAATTTTGTGTGTATCTGTTGGCTGTTCTTATTTGTATTTCTAAATGTATTTTTATTTTATTTTTCACAGGTGAACAAAAGTTAGTTTTGAGCAAACTTAACCATGTTCCTTTTATTCAGCTTGTCATTTTACCTTTCCAATATTTTCACTTAAGTTATTACTATTCTGCTCAATCATAGTATCTGTTCTAAATCATTGTTATTGAGCTATATTGTAGGATTTCTGCTAAATCATAGTATTTCTACTATATTATATTTTCTTTCTAAATATATCATTTCTGCTATAGAGTAGTATTTCTGTAATGTTTAAGAATGTTTGGCTAAATATATTCTTTCTGTTATCTTATACTATTTCTCCGAAATTCTTGTACTTTTGGGAAGTTATCGTGTTTCTGGTAAGTTACAATATTTCTGCTAAGTTCTGCTATGCTATTGTATTTCTGCCAAGTATTATGTTTCCTCTAAGATATTGCAGTTCTGCTAAGTTACTACATTTCAACAACGTTCCTTTGCTTCTGCAAAGTTTTTACAATTTCTGCAACTTTTCAGCTTTTTCAGCTAGTTTCAGCAGACAGCTTCAGCGTTCCAGCATCCACACTGCATTTTCACAGGGAAATGCAAATTTTTCTAGTTCTTTATTATTCCTCTAGTTGCTTCCGTACACTTTTTGGCATTAACTACTTTCTCAGTTTTCAGCCGATTTTCTCAGTTCAAACTCTATACTGTTCTGCTCTTTCTGCTAATGATGGCTATGACTTTTGGTGTTTATTACTGTTATACTTTTAAAATATTACACTTTTTTCCTTTAATTTGTCCCATTGAAATGAATGGAAAACTTCCACAATTCTGCTAAAAGTTGCTTGTCTTTGAAACTTAACTACTTTGTCATGCTTTCACCTAGAAACTCCATTCAAACTTTAAAATGTTCTCAGATTATTGGGCTATTCCTGTCTGATTCAGCTTTTTCAGATCTTCTACCGTTTTAATCTTATCTCTCTTTAAGTTTTCAGTTGCAAAATTGTGATTTTTCAGAAAATACATGCGTTGCTATGGTTGCTATGCAATTAACTCAGAGTGTACACTGTCCATTCTGAATTTTCTCTTCATGTCTGAACAACTTCTTGCTATTCGCTCAATTTCCACTCAACCCCACAAATTATACATCAAAACGTAGGTATTTTTGCTGGCTTTCAGAAGATGTCACTATCATTGTTGTGGGATTTACAGATGTTTTGCAAATCTCCTCAGAGCAACACAAAGTCTCAAAACTCTCCATAGAAAGTCAATGGAGAGTTTGTTCAAAATCAGCGCTGGATTTCTCTAATGAGAGGCATTTTCAAATCGTCATATCTCCTTAACGAAACAAAGTTGAGACATGAGGCTTGTGCCAATATATCTTCAGACATCCCTGATGCTCACAATTCACAAATTTCTTCCTCACCTATTACCGTTTGGCCATGAATTACACTTGTTTGAGGATAGGAAATTTGTCCCTCACTCAGATCTGTTCAGATTTCAAACTCTGGAAATGAGGCACTTTTTCTCGTCAGATCTTTTGATGGTTTCAACAGAGACCTGAAAATTTCCATGACTGTTCACCAAAGCCTGCTGTTTCTTCACGGTGAAAGAATGATTTTGATGCTCCATATAGATTTAGAGTTACAAAACGTTGTTTGAGGGCAGGTCAAGGCAGTTTTGCTTTGCCTCTACTCAGTTACAGTGTATTACAAGTCATATATCTTCAATAATTTATATTTTATCTCTGAATTATGAAGACCTGCAGATTCCCCCATCTCTTCTGAACAAAACGGTTGTCAGAATGACCGTTCTAGCTCCCTACGGTTGAAATTATGGCCATTTGTTAGAGGGAATCCTGAATGTGAGAAATACACTGAAGGAAACCCATAGCTCTCTCTGTGTCTGTCTGTGTAAGTGCTGATTACAGCAGGTGCAGCCAATTTAGCTGACCTAGATATACCAAGCCCAGACTCTTAACAGCCCTGCTGTACACTTTGCTCTCTGTGTGTGTGTGTGTGTGTATCAATATCTCTCCCATGTTAAAGTATTACTCCTCCATAATAGTATTTGTGCTAAATCAAAGTACTTCTACTACATCTTAGTACTTCTGCTCAATCATAGTATTTCTGCTAAATCATAGTATTTTTGAAAAATCATGGTATTTGTCCCAAATCATGGTTTTGGGGCAGAACCATAATATTTATTTCATGTTATGAGATTACTACTAAGTGGAGGAATGTCTGTTATGTTATAGTTTATGTGCTGAATATAGTATATCTGCCAAATCATAGTATTTATCCCAAATCATAGTATTTATGCAAAATTACAGTATTTCTGCTAAAAGCAGAAATAGTACCTTTAACAGAAATTTCTTTGAAAAGATATTATTTATGTTAAAACAGTATTTCTGCTAAATCATAGTATTTCTGCCAAATCATAGTATTTGTACTTATTCATAGTACTTGTGCCAAATCATAGTATTTGTACCCAATCATAGTATTTCTGCAATATGATCGTGTTTGTGCCAAATCATGGTATCTTTTGCCAAATCATGGTATTTGTGCCAAATCATGTTATTTGTGCCCAGTTAAAATTTCTGTTATATTATAGTGTTACTACTAAGTCAGTAAATTTCTGTTATGTTATAGTATATCTGCTGATTATAGTATATGTGCCAAATAATAGTATTTATAGCAAATAATAGTATTACTGCCCAAACATAGTATTTCTTGTAGTATTTGTAGTAGTAGTTGTTGTAGTATTTGTGCAAAAACATAGAATTTCTGCAAAATCATAGTATATCTGTTATGTTATAGTATTACTACTAAGGCATAGTATTCCTACCAAATCATAGTATTACTGCAATTCCATAGTATTTGAGCTGAAATCGTAGTATTTGTGCAAAAACATACCATGTCTGCAAAATCACATTATATCTGCTATGTTATAGTATTACTACTAAGGCATAGTATTTCTACCAAATCATAGTATTCCTTCAAAATCATAGTATCACTGCAATTTCATAGTATTTGACCGAAATTGTATTATTTGTCACTAAATCATGGTACTTGTACCAAATCATAGTATTTTTTTGGAAATCATATTATTTGAACCAAAACATTGTATTTGTACGAAGTCATAGTATTTCTTCTAAATCATAGTATTTCACCCAAATCTCAGTAGTTGTGCTAAAACCCAGTATTATTGCCAAATCGTAGTATTTGTACTGAAACATAGTATTTGTGCCAATAAGAGTATTTGTACTAAATCATAGTATTTGTGCCAAATCATAGTATTTCTGCCATATTGTGCTAGTTGTGCAAAAACATAGACTGTCTGCAAAATCATAGTATATCTGTTATGTTATAGTATTACTACTAGGTCACAGTATTTCTGCCAATTCGTAGTATTTGTACTAAATCATACTACTCAAATCAAAATATAGTATTTGTACCAAAGCATTGTATTTGTCAAGTACAGTATTTTATAAATCATAGAATTACCGCATAATTTCATAGTATTTTGAGGAATCCCTTTTGTTATAGTATTACTTCTAAGTCATAGTATTTCTGCTTTGTCATAGTATTTGTACTGAAACATAGTATTTCTGCCAAATCATAGTATTACTGCTATTTCATAGTATTTGAGTGAAATTACAGTGTTTCTGCAAAAACATTGTATTTCTGCAAAATCATAGTATTTCTCTCATCTTAAAGTACTCAATTATAGTATTTGTGCCAAAGTTTAGTATTTCTGCCAAATGATATTATCTCTGCTAAATCATAGTGTCTGCTAAATCATAGTATTTGTGCCAAATTATGGGATTTTGCCAAAACATGGTACTTGTGCCAAATTATAGTATTTGTGCCCAATTAATATTTCTGTTATGTTATAGTATTACTACTAAGTCATAGAATTTCTGTTATGTTCTGCCAAATCATAGTATTACGGCTATTTCAAAGTATTTGAGTGAAATTACAGTGTTTCTGCAAAAAACATTTTATTTCTGCTAAATCATAGTATTTCTGTTATCTTAAAGTACTTGCACTCAATTATAGTATTTGTGCCAAAGTTTAGTATTTCTGCCAAATCATATTATCTCTGCTAAATCATCGTGTCTGCTAGTTAGCGATAGCTATGGCAGCACAGTTATTTGATTGTTTTGGGCTTGTTCCTGCTTTGTTTGTTCCCCTGCAAATTTATGTGAATTTGTACACTGTAATATCGCTGTATTACGTAGTGGCTAAGTAGGAGGCTGACTGTTACTAAGTGCATCAGTGTACATAGGTCATCTCTTGTGTTGGAGTGCCCTCTTGTGGCGCCTTTTGGGTAGTGCCTTAGTAAACACTGCAAAGAAGTGGTATCAGACTGGTTTGTAGTGGAGGAATTTGTTGCCAGTTTCTTTCATCTTTAATCCGTATTCATGTTGTAATGTAGTAACTTTTGTGGCGCAAATACCACAATATGGCAGAAATACCATGTTTTGGCACAAATACTTTGATTTGGTATACTTTAGCTTCTTCACCCCTTTTCAGCAAATTTTCATTTTTCACCCCTTTTCAGCACAAATTCCAGCTTTTTGGCGGTTTTCAGAAAAAACCTCTTTTCAGCAGAAACTCTGCTGATTCACCTCTTTTCAGCGCAAGGTTCTGCTTCTTTGCCTCTTTTCTGCAGAAATTCTGCTGATTCACCTCTTTTCTGCAAAATTTTCATCCTTTTTGCCTCTTATCAGCACAGTTCTCAGCAGCTTCTGATAATTTCAGCACAATTGTCAGTCTATCTACCTCTTTTTGTGAGAATGAGTTTGGCTCAGTGAGATGAGTAGCTGCCTTGAGACCAGGAGGTTCGAGGGGAACACTGAATGTGAATGTAAGAAATACACTGCAGAAAACTTATACCTCTCTCTGTGTCTGTGTGTGTGAGGGCTGATTACAGCAGGTGCAGCTAATTTAACTGACCTAGATATACCAAGCCCAGACTCTTAACAGCCACTGTTCCCTTTAGGCTCTGTGTATGTGTATGTTTGTGTGTCTGTATCAATATTTCTCCCATGTTAAAGTATTACTCCTCCATAATAGTATTTCTGTTAAATCAAAGTACTTCTACTACATCTTAGTATTTCTGCTAAATCATAGTATTTTGGCCAAATCATGGTATTTGTGCCAAAGCATAATATTCCACAAAATAACAGTATTTCTGCTATGTTATATTATTACTGCTCATAGTATTTCTGCCAAATCTTGGTATTTGTTCCAAAGCATAGTATTTCTGCCAAATCACAATATAACTGCAAAATAAAGGTTTTTTTTTTAGACAAATCATAGTGTTTGTGCTAAATCCTAGTAATTCTGCTCAATCATAGAATTTCTGCTATGCTGAAGTGCTTTTGCTAGATTACAGAATTTCTGCTAAGTCAAAGTATTTCATGTAAATCATAGTATTTATACCAAGTCCCAGTGTTTCTGCCAAATCATAAATCATAAATAATGTGGCGTGTTGGGGGAACAGCTAGTTCTCTCCCATCATGCCTTGGGACATGTGCTGCATTTGAGATGTTCTTGTTTCATTGTTTATGGTTACGTTACTTTTAACTGTTGTCTTGAATGTTGTGTTTATACTACGGTACAAAGTCACTGACAGTTATTGTTTTATAGGAAGAATGCAGTACCATAAGTGAGTTCTGTTATGCTGTTATTGACCCTTGAAGCACATTGTGACACAAGCAAATATGTTCAATAAAAAACTCCCCTACCAGCTTGGGGTGGAAATACAGGCTCAATCTGTCCTGTGAGCTTCTTTGCAAGATTCATCTGCATGCCACAATAATTTTAATAAAGCAAAGTTAAGACGAGAGGCTTGTGCCAATTCATCTTCAGACACTGCTGACACTCACGGTTGGAGCAGTTCTTACTGTCATCTTACTGTTGAGCCATAAATTACGTTTGTTTTCAAACTCTTGAGCCATAAATTACGTTTGTTTTCAAACTCTTAAAATGAAACCGTTTCTTCTCTCGTCATATCTCCATGACGGAGGTACAAAAAGCTATCGCAGTCAAAGTTCATGAAATTCTGCTGATTCACCCAGTAAAGGAATTGTGCTTCTATCCCACCTAGTTTTTGAGTTACCGACATTTTGTAACTCCAGAAAAGCGGCGCTTACGCCTCTCACGCGATCTAATTCTGACTGCTCATCTCCCTGTTTTCCAGGCACTGGCTCTCTTTGCCGGTGGCGCATTTGGTAATGACACGGGTCTGCAGCCCAAAGGTCGTGGGTTCAATTCCACCTTGGTCCACATGGTTTTTTCACTACAAATTTATACACTATCACAGACCTGTAATTTATATTGCTAATTTATTACAATTCTGCAAAGTTTATGATTTTAGCAGCTTTTCTAATATGGACCTCAGATTCTTGTTAACAGCTTCATGGCGAAACAACTACACAGCCTGATGAAGCAGACTGAGGCAGTACCTCTGATTGGTGAATTAGAGCAGAACCAGGTTGTTCTTTCATTTCATTTCTTTATTTATTTCACACATGGTTCAACAGTGTTTCTTTTTCTACATACAGAACCTTCTGCCTCTTTTCAGCAGAAATTCTGCTCATTCACCTCATCTCTTGTGTTGGAGTGCCCTCTTGTGGCGCCTTTTGGGTAGTGCCTTAGTAAGCGTGAACACTGCAAAGAAGTGGTATCAGACTGGTTTGTAGTGGAGGAATTTGTTGCCAGTTTCTTTCATCTTTAATCCGTTATTCATGTTGTAATGTAGTAGTACCACAATATGGCAGAAACACTATGTTTTAGCACAAATACTTTGATTTGGTATACTTTAGCTTCTTCACCCCTGTAGGCAAAATTTTCATTTTTTCACCCCTTTTCAGCACAAATTCCAGCTTTTTGGCTCTTTTCAGAAAAACAAACTCTTTTCAGCAGAAACTCTGCTGATTCATCTCTTTCAGCGCAACTTATTGCTTCTTTACCTCTTTTCTGCAGAAATTCTGCTGATTCACCTCTTTTCTGCAAAATGTTCAGCCTTTTCACCTCTTATCAGCACAAATCTCAGCTGTTTTCAGAAAAAAACTCTTTTGAGCAGAAATTCTGCTGATTCATCTCTTTTTCAAGCGCAACTTATTGCTTCTTTACCTCTTTTCTGCAGAAATTCTGCTGATTCACCTCTTTTCTGCAAAATTTTCAGCCTTTTCACTTCTTCTC
>NC_052962.1:5393633-5551133 GCF_013358895.1 Oreochromis aureus | reverse complement strand
CATACACACACACACACACACACACACACACACACACACACACACACACACACACACACACACACACACACACACACACACACACACACACACACACACACACACACACACACACACACACACACACACACACACACACTGTACAGACAGGAAGCACTTCCAGCTAGTATTTTGGAAACTCCAATATTTAAACCATACTAAAGAACAGAGATCAGGATGTCATGTGTTATCATCATTGGAATAATTTCATCTTTAAATACTCTGAGGCCATCACCATGGTTGAAACATTAACACACCACGCATCAGTTCACTCTCAGTCTCTCGCTCTCTCTCACACACACACACACACACACACAGAGAGAGAGAGAGAGCATGATGTGAAACAGCATCTGTGTTTAAACAGATGCACACAGACTCAGTGTGACACTTAGTTTCAGCTTTGAGCTGCAAGGTTTTCAGTCTCTCTCTCCTCTTATATCAGAGTGAAGAGTCAAGCATCACCTGCTCAGAGAGAAGCTGCACATGCTCAGGGGTGTGCACCTGTGGCATGGAGACGGAGAGTGTCACAGCTGATCCCCTTAGTGGCCTGTAAACAGTTTGCTGACCGAGGCCAGGCCTCCTCTTTGCGAACCTCAACCAGAACCAATCAACAGAAGAAAGGTCAGCACTCTACACTGACTCTTCACACACATTTATTTGCCAGTAAAAGTCTTGAAACTTGAATTACTGATTACTCATCACTCTACCATAAAATTATGATTTTTTTTTAAATCGGCTAAAAAAACCTTGAAGCCACAAAGACTGTGGATCAGTTTGAGCAAACTCAGGTCACCTGTGCTGTTCTTCCAACATCATGTTTTTCCTTCTTCAAATGACTTCAGAGCTAACCTCTTTGATAACAGCAAGTCTGACTCATTAGTTTGGGTAACAGGTTCCCAAGTGTGCAAAGAGCTCAGTTCAGCCTGAAATGTGTTCACAGTTTATGATCAGAGCTCAGTGACGACGGCACTGGGTTCCCTTCCAACTCTCCTGACCTGCTGGAGGGATGAATGTGCTGCAAAGATTTTACTGATGCCACAGAGACACAACAAATCAATGTTACCACCAGCACTTCAGTGCTCTGCTCAACTCCACAGGTGCCTGAAAGGAAATGGTACTCTGTTTACATACTCCCTGTTGGGTTTTTTTAAACTCACAATGAGTCGACCTTTAAAAATAGAAACCATGAATATCATATGCATAAATGGATTTTTTCAGCTTTCAGTGTTTCACATAAATTTCATTTACAGGACTTTTTGGAAATAAGGTTTTATAAAAACATACAGAATTTAAAATGCTTAGTTTCTCTCCAAAGTTAAAGCAGATTATCATGAGTTTAGGACAATGGTTAAATATTGAAGGTTAAACCAAAAATCACAATCCGAATTGATCCCACTCAGGGCTGTGGGGCTGAAGCCTATCCCAGCTGCCACAGGGTGAGAGGAAGGGCACACCTGAACAGGTAACCAGGCTGACCCAAGGCTAATACAAAGAGACAGACACCCTTCACACTCATGTCAGCGGACTCTCCACCACCTACTGAAGCAAAACAATTGTGGCACCTTGAGGGAGAATACACATCACTTAAAGGAGGGGGAGTGCATGATTTATGACAAGAAAAAAAATCTCCATAGTTGAAATAAACAAAGAAGTGTAATACATGTATCCTCAAGAACTTCTTTTCATGGTTCAGATACCGATGCTCACAGCTGAGAAGATTCAAATGGAAGATATCTGACATTTTATTTGAATCAACTAATCTTTAAACTGACTGTTACAGATTTTGTGGAGAAAAAAGAAAGGTGAAAACACAAATTGGGAAAAATATAGCTACAACATTTGTGTATACGGAATTCCTGAAGACACTGCAAGGGACAAACTATGGGAGTTTTTTAGAAACGTTTATTTACTTTCTAGAACACAGAATTAAGAGAACTGGTGCTCCGGTCTGCTTGGAAAAATGAATGGAGGGCTGGCTGAATAGATTGAGAATTTACTTTGACCAGGACTACCCCACTGAAATTCAGCGGAAAAGAAAGGCTTACACACCCAACAGGAAAGTCCTTAAAGAAAAAGAAATTTGCTCTGTGTCTTTTTCAGCGATGGCACCGCAACTTATTACAGTGCAGCGGAGGCCACAGAGAATCTGAAGAAGAGGAAGGTTCTGGGAGCTTCACAGGAGAAGAGACCCAATCCACAGAATCAACACAGGAAAAGGTGAAGAACTTTTCCTGGGAGACAGCAACACACTGGAGCTGTGACGCACATCAAGAGAGAGTGAAGATGACGCTCCAGGGATTTCTGAACCAGGGAACACAACTTGATCATGTACTAAGCTGAACACCCGAGAAATTCAGTTTCTCTGTCGATTTGACTTCCCCTGGGTAAGGCTTGACACTTTAGTTTAACAACACTAAATATAATTTAGTGTAACCATTTCAGTTTAATTTTACACTGGAAGTTACAAATGTCTGCCTTAGAGAACTTGGAGAATAAGCCATTGTTCTGGGAGCTTGTTTTCTTGTTTATTTTGACTACTACCTATTTTGTAATACTTTGATTATTCATAACCTTGAGATACTTTACACAGGAGAAGCCCCTCGTAATGCAAGAGCTCTCCAAAAGGTTTTTGGGAAATTCTGATTTTAAGTAGAAACCACAGTTCTCTCATTTGTTCTGTTTCAGTTAAAGTTCCAAGTTTTGTCAGATGTGTGTTGTGGCTTTTTTGTCACCCAAGGCTTACAATGTAAATGCTGTTTCTTATGCAAGACATGTCCTTTCAGCAGTATAGTTTATTAACACTTAATGAGGTTAAAAAAGAGGTAAACTTATTGCTGGAATGAAAGAGGAAAACCATCATAATTTTTTGGCAGGAGACCCACTTAACCAAAAAAGGGCATAAACACCCCAGATTTAAAAACATAATTTATTCATCAAATACAAAGGGACCCAATAGGGGAGTTGCAATTCTAATTTTAAAACAAATTCATTCCAGCTGAGGAAGGACTATATATTTTGGTAAAAGGAATTCTAGACTCTAAAGTAGTGATGCTACTTAACATCTACAGATGTCCTGGACAACACAAATCATTATTAAGGACCATGTTTGATTTAGTTGCTACAGAGACATCAGGTGTTCTGATATGTGGTGGAGACTGAAATGTACAATTACACCCTACCTTGGACTCCTCAAACCTATCAAAAATCGAAATCCTGAATCTCTTAGTACTAAAACAATTTGGAATCAAAGAGCAGATCATAGGTTGTTTGAAATTGCTGTACAGTCGTCCAACTGTCCGGATAAAAATTAATGGAAAACTGTCTAGGACTATTACGCTTGAGAGAGGATGTCTTCAGAGGTGTCCCCTAAGCTTTACTTTGTTTGCAGTCTTTATAGAGCCCCAGTTCAACAGATTAGAGAAGACAAGGAAATCGAAAATCCGGACTCTAGCCTCCCTAAATTGATGACTCGTCTTAAACAATTTAGCAAATACTCGGGTTACATATTAAATATACAAAAAAACCAAACTCTAACTTACATCTAAGTACCAAAATAAAACATACGTAAAATGTATAATTTCAAATGGAATACTAACAAACTGACATATCTTGGAGTCACCATAACATAGGATTTGACAGAAATTTATAACTTAAATTATAACGCTATCACACAAAATATAAAAGTGGATTCAGGAAGATGGGCACCTTTGTATGGCAGAATAGAAATTGTGACCATTTTTTTTTCACAATTTTTCACCGTCTGTTGTTTCTTTTTCAGTCCCTGCCAATTGAAATCCCCCCAGAACAACTTAATGAGTGGAAAAGAATGATCTCACAACTTATTTGGCAGGACCCCAGGGTACAACTTAAGACTCTACAGTTACCAAAAGACCAAGGTGGATTGTCTTTACCTAACCTGGAGGACAATTACAATTACAGCTTCAGTACTTGGTTAGACTTTGTGATGGTAGATACGAAGCAAAATGAAAATATTTGGAACTTACCCAATTAGACAGTCTTTATTGGGTGATATAAGCCTACAGGAAAAACACGTGTAAACCGAGTACACTAAAGTAGCTTTAAATATAGGGATTAAAGAAGGTAAAAAATAATCATTTAGAAAGGAAAATGCGAACACTAAGATGGGTAGGATATGATACAGACTTTACACTAGCACATTTGGATGCGGTGTTTAGAGAATGGACTTGGAAGGGTATTACAGCATACTGTAAAATCACAGCCAAAACAGACGTGGGCAGATTCTTACCACTCAGTGAAACTTACAGGTTAAATAAAACAGCTTTTTATAAACAATTGAGACACAATTTTAATAAAAATAATAAAGTTGTAAGGGAGTGAGTGCCTCATTGACATATCTGTGAACACCTAGAAAGGTAAAGTACATAAAAGGCTGATCTCTAAACTATATTCATGTTTACAATCATTCAGGAAGCACTACACCCAATATGTTAAGACCAAATGGGAGAAAGAAGCAGATATCACACTTACGGATGAAGACTGGTTAAATATTTGTAAGACAAACACCAGCACGTCAAGCTCCCCTCTTTGGAGGGAATATTCCTGGAAGAATTATGTTAGATTTTTCATTAACCCTAAAAATAAACCACTACAGAATAGCAAATCTGAAACTGGTAACTGCTGGAGACAATGTGGCAACACTATGGCTGATCACTATCACATATTCTGGACCTGTCCCGCTATTAAATCTTATTGGAGAGAGAAAACGAGGATTAAAAAGGTGAAAGATATTTGTGAAATGGAAAACATTTACCTTTTCTCTCAGACTCTGTAAAGAAAAAATTCAAAGATATGGTCATACAAAATTATCTTCCCATCTCAATCTCTTTTCATTTAACTTTATTTCCTGGACCTTTTTTAGTGCTCAACTGGACTTTTCTCCATTTTGTGCTGAATGGGCATTTGTGTAGACACATACAACAATATGTAAAAGTTTGTATGTATCCACATGTAGGTATTTGAAGGTGTGTGTATATGTATGTAGGTGTGGGTGTATGTGTACAGTATGTGTGTATATATGCACATATATGAAGGCGCAAGATGCACTGTGTATTTCTAAAGAAAAAAAACTTAATAAAATTAAAGTTTGAAAAAAAAAGCAGTGGAAGTGAGCGAAGGTAGGGGCAAAGATTAAATGGCGGAAGTTGAAGAAAAATAAATGTTACACAGAGTTCACGGAGGAGGTGAAACAAGCTTTTGGAGGCAGGTAGAGTTAACAGAGGACTGAGTAGTGAGAGGAAAGAGGACAAGGAGACTTAGTGGAGGAATGAGGAAGTACAGGAGAGTATTCAAAGAGGTTAGCAAAGAAAAAGTGGGATAATTAGGGAGATGAAAAAAAGTAGACAGAAGTACACAGGCTCAGTGTGTACAGCAAAGGTAGAAAAAGCTTATCGTGACCTGTATGGGAGACTGGACACCAAGAAGGGAGACTGGCTAGACAGAGAGACCAAGCTGTTTCAAGGATTGAAATGTACTAACAAGTGAAGAGGGTGTGATGTGATGTGATGTAAGCAGTACATTGAGGAGATGATGAATGAAGAAAATGAGAAAGGATGACAGTTAGTGAATGTGATGTGATGTATGCCCTGAAAGTGTTGATGGAGAAGTTTAGAGAAGGTCAGAAGGAGCTTCACTGTGTCTTAGGGGTCAGAGGGATCAGATGATTAGCTGTTCAGAGAGGAACTGTGGTAAGTAAGGAGTGGCAGAGAAGTACGTGATGGTGGTGCAGGACATGTATGAGGACAGAGACAGTGGTGAATTGAGTGGTAGGAGTGAAGGTGGGGTGGGATTACATCAGGTATGCTCTGAGCCCTTTTTGTTTACTGTGGTGATGGACAGACTGAGAGATGAGGTCAGCCAGGCGTCTCTGTGGACTGTGATGTTTACAGATGACGCCGTCATCTGTAGTGAATAGTGAGCAGGTGGAGGAGAGCATGGAGAGGTGGAGGTATGCTCTGGAGAAAAGAGGAGCTAGTAAGAGGAAAACAGAATACATGTGTGTGAATGAGAGGGAGACAGGTGGACACGAAAGGAGTATAGTCAGTGAAGGTGGTACAACTACCATTATGAAAACATGACCAACTTTATAGAGATTCCATTCTCTGTCAGACACTTCCTGTCACCTGTAGCGTTCTGTGCTATGAGCAATAATGGGGAGATGCTGTAGTACTACAACTGCGTGAATCCTGAGTAGAAGCTGTCCTCTGCTGTCCTCTGCGGCTCTGACCTCGAGTCCTCCTGGCCAGCTAAATGCACTTTAAGGTGCCCATTAAGCGAGCGTTTGGCCTGGAAACTCTTCCCACAGACCCTACAGGTGTATGGTTTCTCCCCGGTATGGATCAGCATATGTCTCTTAAGGTCCACATCCTGCATGAAACCCTTCCCGCATACCTGACACAGGAAGCGGCGCTCCTTGTTGTGGAAGCGGACATGTGTGTCCAGGGTCTGTTTTTGGGTGAAGCCTTTCCCACACAGGCTGCAGGAGAACGCCCGCTCACCTGTGTGGATTTTCAGGTGTGTCTTCAGGTTGCCGCTCTGGTTGAAAGCCTTCCCACAGAAACTGCAGCTGTAGGGTTTCTCCCCAGTGTGGATCCTCAGGTGCATCTGCAGCGCCGATTGGCCCGGGAAGCACTTCCCGCAGATGCTGCAAGTGCCACCAGCCTCGCGGTGGGAGCGCAGGTGGGCAGCAAGGCTGTCAGAGGACTCATAATGGTGTCCGCAGAGTCCACAGCGGCAGTCCGTGTCTTGCAGGTGAGTCGCAACGTGTTTTACTAACAGGGTCTTCCTATCAAACGTGTCACCGCAAACTTTGCAGCGGAAGGACGGTACTGAAGTGCGGCTCCTCTTAATTCTGAGGCTGTCATTCTTCTGATGAGTTGTCATGTGTTGCCGCAGACTGTTCCGTTTACTGAACTCCTCACCACAGACACTGCAGGTGTGCACCGCTGAGCTGCTGTGCTCTTCCATGTGGCGCTCCAAAGAGCTCATGTGACAGAAGGCACGGCTGCACTCTTTACATTTGAAGGCTTTCTCTTCTGCGTGGACACGCAGGTGTGACGTCAGGTTGCCCTTCTGACTGAACTTCTTGCCACAGAAGTTGCAGCTGTACGGTTTCTCTCCCGTGTGCAACCGCACATGCATTTCCTGCGCCAAGATGGAATGGAAGGTTTTCCCACAGAACGAGCATGTTTTGCTGTTGTCCTGGTGCATCTGCAGGTGAGCTTTCAGGCCATCGGCAGAGTCCAGGCACTCCCCGCAGTAACCGCAGCGACACTCTGGATTGCTGGCACAGGTGTGCAGGACATGTTTGAGTAGGAAGCCTTTCCCTTGCAGTGCCCGCCCGCACACGTGGCAGCTGAAGCTCTGAGCTAGACTCGAGGGCCTCCGGTTGCTTGTGATGCTGAGCGCCGGACGGCTACGCTTCTTCCTCCTCAGAGGCCTGAGAGTCCGCCTATGTTCAATCCAGTCACTGTCCGGGTCTCCATCGCTGCTCTCAGAGAGGGGTGGATGGTAGGATGGCGAGGGCGAAGGAGGTGATGATGGACAGGAAACATTGCTGCCATCGTGCTCCTTGGGGTCGGAGGGATTCTGGTCTGTGAGGTCGTTTGGGTCGTACAGTGTCACTGACTGCAGAAGATCTGAGGAGGAAAACAACAGTTGTCAGCACCAGTCAGATCAGAACACCCAAGATGCACCTAGTGATGTCTGAGTTATTGCAGCTAGGGCTGGGCAATATGAGGAAAATCTAATATCACGTTTTTTTTGGGAGCTACATCTCGATACACAATATATATATCATGATATGTTAAGTAACCTCCAAAAACAAATGTTATTTTCATATAGTGCCCAAAATTGCACTGTATACTCATTCAAATCGACAATTTAATTTTTTTTCTAATTTAATACAAAAAATCAGAATGAATTGAAATATTTTATTTTAGCCAGTTACACACAGAGGTTTTTCACAAGTGACTATACATTACAGTATAGGTATGTCCCAATTCATAGGCCGCATACTTCAGAGGACCTGGCCTTTACTGTCTACGTGGGCCGGGTCCTTTGAAAGCCAAGTAAGCCAGAAGTGCGAGGTTGTGAAATGGGACAGTCTAGCCTTCAGATTTGCGTCACCAGCTGTCGCGGTGGAGTTGAATAAATTCAGCCATCTGCTCCATGCTCGCTAATATATAACATGACATTGGAGTAAATTCTCGACCATCTCACACTTCTGTTTAATCATTTCCTGTTTGACGTTTATTCAGCTGTGTGAAAACTATAACTTTAATCTCAGCTAAACCAATTTACTCAGCAACAAATAAAACACTGAAAAAAGGACCCGACCCATCCTTAAAATCTGGGGAAATGAAGGACACATTTGTTGGCCTCATTTGGAGCAGCCTTCAAATTATGACAGCTTTTGTCGCTTGGCTGTGACATAATCGGCCTTCAAATCCGGCCTCTGAAGGATGCGGCCTATGAATTGGGACATACCTTATGTCTCTTTCTGTGGTCAACAATAGACCTTTAACAAACAAAAGATCATAGAAACAAAAAAGTACATGAAGCAATAAATTCACGAGACAATAAAACAATTGAGATGAAAAAGGCGCTCTTTTGTGCTTATAACATGTAAAAATTGTAAAATATAAAATGTGATGACCTCAAATTACAGAAATAGAAGTCTAGAGAGTGACCAAGAACATTCATAGGTAATTGCAGCTGGTTTATTTAACATTTTCTTTAGTGTGTAAGAAGACGCTGACATGTGGAGTTTAAAATTTTTTTAATTTTGCAGTGGATGACTTTTCAGCTGGTAGAATAAATTTGTGGTACTGCTACCTTTTGCGGCAATAGTTTTATGGCATGTCAACATCCTCCTTGTGAAATCCAAGTGACAGCGACTCTCATTCCCTCGCTCATCTGAAACTCCCGTTGTCGCCATATTTTTTCCTATCTGGTAGTGTATAAACATGCATGCTCAGCACAGTGTGTCAGGTAAAAAATTTTCCAGTTGGGAGTGGGGATTAATGTTGCATTTGCAGCATGTGGGCAAAAAAACAAACAAACCACACAAAAAAAAAAAAACTTACAGTGAGTTACATGCAGACACTCTAATATTTTCATGGCAATTTATACTCGATCATTACGATACAGTCATTTTTAACCATCATACGTGGAAAAACTTGTGATACATTGAGTATATTCAATATATCACCCACCCCTAATTACAGCATTGTCATTGTGTGTGTGTGTGTCTGTCTGTGTTTTGAGATATTTTTTGATCCATTTCCTCAGAGGCCGCTTTCGAAAATTAAAACGTACTGAATGAGTGAGCTTGTTAGATGAAAGTTAGACTGACTCAATGCTCCATCCAGTGGTGCGAACCAGTATTACAGTAACTACAGTAACTCTGACCCCAGTGGTTCGTTCTTCATATTCTGTTTTAGTTACATTTAGTTACAAGGTTTTCAACTCCTTTTAAACACTGGCATTTTAATTCCTTTAAACTGATTTTATTTAAGATAAATCCTGACATCGGCTGGATGAATGCTTTCAGATGTAATGCAGATCGAAGCACCTTTATTTCCAGGTGTTACTCAGTTTGTCCAATCCAACAGATATGATAATGCCGAAATGCCAAGAAGTGTTTAGTCTACAGAGGGTCTTTTATTTTGAAAGAAATAAACTGGATTGTCTGTGCTCTTCCCGCCCTCCTCATCTGTTTGGTGCAGATCAATGCAATTTACATTAACATATGGACCATTTTCACCCCAGAGCCCCTAGAATCACCAGCTTTGGTCTGAGCATGTGCGATCCGATTCCTTTATTTGGAAAAAATGAACACAGAATCAGGCTGTGTGGTTTGTGTTACACTGACACGGAAGCATCTTTAATTTCTGACTTAACCTGCTCAGATTTCCGGGCTGCTTGGAACATCAAACATGCATCATATCCGCAGAGCAGATATGATGCATGTAATACATTAGATATATATTAAACGGTTCGTTTAATATATATCTAATGTATATTTTTTTAAGATTAATGTTGTCATGATGATTCTGAAATACTCTAATGCACATACCTGCACACTGCTCAGTCGCTTTAATCTCAGCCGTCCTCTGACTGGCTGTTTGCACAATGGAGGCATTTCCTGTGTGTAGAAGAACCTCGGAGTTAAACCAGAGGCGAAACAACACACAGCAACAAACACACTGGATAATAATATAACAATATGTACATAAAAATCCTAAAATCTGTTGCACCAGCAAAACTACACATTTTAAAGCCCATCTATCAGATGACTGACTCATGAGTGACATTAAAAATCCACATCAGAAAGCTTAAAATAATCTACAGAATGTTTTTCCATGAAAAGCAAAGACATGAAAACTTTCATGTTTTAACCTGATGGAGATCTCCTCCTGTTCTTTAAAGTGGGCCCTTTCTAAGTATGACAATATCGCTGAATCGTTAATGTGTGTGAAATGTTCATGCGCATGATTTCCACATAGATCTGTGCGTGTGCACTGTTGGTAAATGAGGACCACAGCCTGTGAAGAAACAGCGCCGTCTCCTCGGAACCAAAAAGCGTTTAAAGTGGACTGAAAAGTGAAAGGAACAGCTGATAACCCTTATATGGAGAATGTGTGTTACACGTGCTGGCAAGGTAAAGCAGTGTCAGTAAAAGCATGAGCCCCAACAGACTGAAATCGTATTTCTGCGGTGGCGCTTACACTGAACCTTTATGACCGATGAGACTGCAAAAGTTTCTTAATTCGAAGATCAAATATTTCAGAATTCTGGTGACTGAAAAAAAGAGAACGATCAGCTGCGTCTCCGTGGAGCCAGTAACTCATAAATCGGTGACAATAACCAGCTGGTTAGCCCATATCGAGGGTCCTGTTTGAGTTCTGCTTGGCTCCTGTTTGCGTTTTGCGCGACACTGACCTGCCGCTTGCAGCCGGACTTCGGGCTTGAGCACGGCGTCGAGGAGCCTCCTCTGGCGGAAGATCTCCCGCTCTGAGCGCTCCACTCTCTCCTGGTACTCCGCCACGGTCTCCTCCAACAAAGCAACGATCTCCTCCGCGGCCGCCGTCAGCCGCTCGGTCAGCAGCGCTCTCAGCTCCGGGAGCTCGGCTGCTTCTTCTCCCTTCTCCAGCCGCAGCAGGAAGTCTTCGGCGGCGGCGCTGATCCGCTCGTGGACCGACACCCGCAGCAGCTGCACGTTGCACATTCTGCGGCTTCTCCCCGCCGGGAGCCTCCGGGACAAAGAG
Source organism: Oreochromis aureus (assembly GCF_013358895.1). Taxonomy (NCBI): domain Eukaryota; kingdom Metazoa; phylum Chordata; class Actinopteri; order Cichliformes; family Cichlidae; genus Oreochromis; species Oreochromis aureus. Next base: position 5,539,785 of record NC_052962.1, on the reverse strand, counting down.
AGCCAGTGGGAAGGTAAACACGCTGTGAGTTCCGCGTCGAGGAGCGCGGTGCGGAGAGAGCGAACAGCGCCCCTGCTGAAGCGGAGGCTGAGTCAGAGGAGAGTTCCGGAGTCTCCTTGCTACTTTCTGGTTGTGAGGGACATTTTTAGCCAGAAGTAAACCGCCGTAAGTAAGCAGCTGAAGCTGGAACAGATCAAAAAGAACTGAGAAAAAGGTTGCACATTCAATGATAGCAAACCATGGTTTACTCCGAATCTCAGCAAGGTCATTCAGCTGCCTCATTCAGTCCAGCTGCCTGACTGACAGGTAGCAGCAGCTGGGGCTGAGGAGCATCACAATACCACAGACAGACCATCAGCACCGGCCTGCCCCAGGGGTGTGTTCTCTCTCCACCCTCTTCTCCCTCTACTCAAATGATCGCACCTCAGGAGAACCATCTGTGAAACTCCTGATCCAGAACAATGCCAAGTACATGTGCAGACAAGAGGTGATGCAGTCAGAACCTGAAGCTGAACCCACTGAAGACTGAAGATGTCAGTAGACTTTTTGGAGAGAGTCTAGGGGCAGGGGGAACTGTGCTGCTGCACAGGTTTCTTGACACAGCTGTTCCTGCTTGCTAGAGCTCATTGGATGGAGTCAGGTTGTTAAATTAAGACTGTCAGTAAAAACAATTCTTGTTATTTTTAGTTTTCTTCCATTTTCTGTGTCCTCCTGCAAGTCTTTTGGCCTTTGTTCAATCAGCCATTTCCTCCTCTCGTCGGACTCCAGCTGTGTCTCTGTGACATTCACTTCAGGGGCTGCCTCCTTCCTACAGCCTTGCAGGGCTGTGCAGAGACGTTTATAGGGGCGGGTGCTCAAAGCTAAAAAGGGGCACACTGAACCAGGCTGAATAACAACAACACACATTCATCAAGAATCTAATATGGGATCGCATCATACTATATGACTGTTGTGAGGCAAAGCAAACGTAGCTTATGTTTTACCTGATGGGTACAATGTTGCTGTTGAGGGGTTGCTGCTGCTCCTGCTGCTGATAGTGCTGGAGGGCAGGGCTGTGTTGATCTGAGACTGTAGACATTAAAAAGTCCATAGGAGAGATGGTAGCTGATTAAACAAGTGTCATGAGATAATAACAAAATGCAAAGATTGGTGAAAGCGCTTGGAACCATAAGGCAACAAAAAACTGAGAAATAAACTAGACCCTGCCTGTGTATCACTCTTTGCCTCTCTTCCTCCTTCCATCCCCTCATTTCATCTATCACTCTCCACTTGCTGTCCATCTGAGAACAAGGCACAACTTGCTATTGCAATAAACTATTATTTAATTATCCACACTTAACAACTCTTACACTTAATCTATAATAAAATGATGACAGAAAAATGTTATAGAAGCAAAACATTTCAGTTGTGCTTATTATTATTTTTATACTGGAATACCTCTCCAACAACTGGTACATGTGTTAATGTTACCTGTGCTCTTTGTAATCCAGCTGCTGAGGGATCCACTGCCTTTAGTAGCCTCCCACAGCTCCTACTGTTTCCTCCTCGTGTCCTTACCAGCCATGTCTGGACAATGTTATATTATGAGTAATAATTCAAAAATCCATATACATAAAACACACACATGCATGCACACACAGTGACATTTTAGACCTTCTTCAGAATACTGTATATACTGTGGGCACAAGTTTCCATCATGGTGCTGATCCAGAATCCTTCCCTTATTATTTATTACTAGAGCTACAATAATAAAGCAATGAGGGAAAAAAAGTAATAAATATGAAATAATGTATTTATGATGATTCCATTTGTTTCACTATCCACTGTGTGCAGGGAGAAAGCTTATTACATTTTTAAACTGTAGAGATACAATAATTTTGCTGCTGTAAAATCAGCATTTTGTCTTATTTAAAATATCAATCTAATATAATCTGTTTCTTAATGTATGTTCTTTAAAATACAGCGTGTTTTTTTAAATATTATAATTCTAATAATGCATAATTATGTGGACATGCATATTAGATCGTTTTTTAGTGAAATATAATCCCTCCAGAAAGGCAGGAAAAGCCCTGTAACTTACTTTAAAACTAAATATGTTCCCTAAAACGGTGGACAGAGCTACAGACCCATGACAGCCTTACCCAGTGAGCCAGCAGCTATGACCAGCATTACTTGTGCAGTTAATAAAAGGACAGGTAAAGTTTGTCGCGCTGTTGCACACACAGCACGCTCATTTGTTTCAGTTCGTCAGTTGCCACAAGACAGCTTACCAACGTGTACGTGATAAGCTAATACTCCTGTGTGCTTTAGACTACAGTGTGCGCTGTACACCTACTTACTGGTTTTGTCGCATCAGTCTGTGTGTCTGAGGTAATTTGTGTTTCTCCTACAGCTCCGGACCGCAAAAAATGCGCGTGCTCTTTGTGAGCTCGTTCCCGGCTCGTAACCAGCGCGTTCTGCCGTCAAGGGCGATCATTGGTTAATGGTGATCATGTGACTGATGCAAGCCAGATCCTTTTATTTAGCAAAACTGTGATTAATAGTTAAATATTATTGTTGAGGGCACAGACAGGACTCCACACGCACACATTTTTAAAAAAAAATTAAAAATTAAAAAAAATTGCCTCAACAAAGGGCACTTTGGGCACCCATCAGGAAAGGGGCGGGTGCTCAAGCCCCTTCCGCCCCCGCACGTGTCTGCAGCCTTGTGAAGAACAAGTTCAAAGTATTTGAACTTTAGACTGATGTACTGCAGAACTACTTACTTACATTTCTCCGCTGTTAGAGACTCTCAGTGAATCCATCAGAACAATGGATTAAAATGTTCTTATACACAATAGAAAATTCAAGCAAAACATTAATGGAATAATGCAACTGTCCACATGATACCAGCTTTAGAGTTAAAAACAACAACAACAAAAACCCTACACACACTGGGCTGAACATAAGACCCTCTACAGGATGTCATGTCACCCTCAACTCTTTGTTTCTAGTATATTTTTGTTTGTTTTTCAAAGAGAAACTTCATTTATAAACTTCAGCTAATGCAGACCTTCCCAAAGTGTGTGGCCCGCCCCCTAGGGGGGCGCAGAGACATGGCAGGGGGGGTGTGGTATGAAAAGGAAAAAAACAAAACGCTTGGACACTGCTAGCACTGGGCGCCTACAGAAACGCAAAGCAGGAGATGAAGCATAGCTGAATATGTTTCCAAACCAAATTCATTCTAAGCCAAAGATTAGAAAATATGGTGAAGCATATCTTCCCTTTGGTTTCACCTGCACAAGTGCCAAGGTAGGTCTCCCCTGCAGAATTGGTTTTCCCTTCGTTGGGAGCAGCGCTGGGCTCTCCAAATCACGGACAAACAGTATCCCACATTCTTGATTTTTAGTTCACAAACACTTGTTGTAATGACCAACTACTCCTGACATTTTGGAGATGTTAGCTCTTTATACAGTAAAGTTACAGCGGGATAAAAATAATATCAGGCTCATTCGGCCACGATTTGTTCCCCCGGTTCAAATCACGGACAAACAGTATCCCACAGCTGTTCATGTTTTTAAACCCATTTTGCACAGAGAGGCATTTTTTGAAAAATGTATTGATAGCAATGTTGAATATTATTACACTGGAAAAAAACAACAACAACTACACGTAAAATAATCACACCGTGACGCCTCTGCCTTTCTAACTGGAGGGACAGTAACTGCGTGTAAAACCTGAGGATAGTCAGATTAACATTTCGTCTCTATCTGCCATTCTGCAATTCATCTCATGTAAACAATAACGTGGCGGACAGCGTGACGTGAAAAAGGCACATACCTTTGACGTTGTGTGACGAACTCTGTATTCCTCGTCCACACGTAAACGCAAAAAAGGAGTTTTAAAAAATCTCCGTTTTCGGTGATTCGAAACGCCGTTTACTTGTGGACGAAAGGTCCAAACGCACAGAAACAGCTGCGTTTTTAAAAATACCCATGTAGGTGCGGACGTAGCATAAAAGAGTTAGTTTATTTTACTAATACCTGTAATTTATTGCAGATTACTTGTATTTGCTTAATTGTTTACGAAATGTTTGAGGTGTGAAATAAACCGCAATGGAGCAAAATATGGGTGTGTGTGGTTGGAGGATGTGTTAGTGCGTGTGCGTGTGCACGCGCAGGGGTGGGTGGGTGGGGGCGCGAACATTTTTCATGTAAAACAAAGGGGGGCCCAGCAAAAAAAGTTTGGGAACCACTGAGCTAATGGATCATGGTTTTTAAGTTAATGAATAATAATGACTGAAGGCAGCTCAGGTCTGAAACCAGTGCATCAGCTGCCCATCTGTGGGTCCACCAGCCATAGGTGTTTGGTGCTCTGTGGATAGATACCGGTTAGGATGAAGACCCTGGCAGTCCAACCCTTAGTTAATGAATCTGGCCATTGGGGCATGGAAAATCAACTGTCTGCTGAGGTTGAGAGACCTAAAGAGAGCTAGATGTTGTGAAGTTCACCTTAATGCACAGTTTGGGTACTATAACGAGTCTTCTGGAGAGGGATTTGATAACACTCTGGAGTTGCCATGGTGAGAAATGGCAGGCAAAATGGTACTTTCTAAATGAACACACGCACACACCTTATTATATTAATTTACCGGGTTATATCACATCTTAGGAAAGCTGAATTCAATTAGTCTAGCCAGAAACCCATACCTCATTACTGCCACACCTGTTCTCAATAAAGAAATTACTTAAATATCACCTGCCTGACAAAGTGGAGTACCAAAAGATCCTCAAAAGCCAAACGCTATGCTGTGATCCAAGGAAATTTAGGAACAAACGAGAAACAAAGTAACTGAGATCTTTCACTCTGGAAAAGGTTATAAAGCCATTTCTAAAGCTGTGGGACTCCACCGAACCACAGTGAGAGTCATTATCCACATATGATGAAACCATCATCTTATATTGTAAAATAAAGACCTTCCAATAATACAGAGAAACCACAACAGTCATATTAACCCCTATGAGCAAGCACTTTGGCGACGGCGGAAAGGAAAACCTCCCTTTTACCAGGAAGACATCTCCAGCAGAACCAGGCTCAGGGAGGGGCGGCTATCTGCTGCAACCAGATGGGGTTAGGGGAGGAAGACAGGACAAAGACACGCTGTGGAAGAGAACAAGAGATTAATAATAACTAATAATTAGTCATTATTAATTAATAATTAATAATAAATAATTAGTTGGTTTGTTTAAAGGACCCAAACATTTGTTAAGGATCACTGTGGTACAATAAATGCACACAATTTTTAATATTCCAGTTACACCATGATGTGCTTAAGTTTGGAGGTACTTTAGGCCTATAAACAGAGCCCCACATAAGGCAGTAAATGGGGAAAATGCTCCTTTTCCTGTGTTACTTTCATACCACCTGAGCCTGTCAACTTTGTTTTAGAGCCCAGGATCTTTGCAGGATTTCATGTCTGGCCTGCCCTGTTTCCCCCTTCTCTTACTTTTTGTCATTAAAGTATGGAATGTACAAGTGATTATAAGTTGAAATAGTCTTTTAAAGCTAAAGTCATCCTTACAGACTACCGTCCAGTGCTATCCAGCTACATTCTCCCTTGATCTGCTTTCGGTTTCGGATCACAGCTTCTGCATACAGCTGGTTTCATGGTCAAGCAGAGTTAGTACGTTCGCTCCACTCCCGGGATTGCCTGACTTCCTGCAGGGAGGGTTGTTGTAAGAGGGCAGCATCTGAAAGTTGGCTATTCTTGCTTGTGTTGTTTATCTGTGCCTTTCCTCTGTTGCAGGACATTACGACGTTTAGAGTACCAGAGTAACTTTTATTTGTAACACTATGGATTGCAGTCATTGCGTGGGACACAAGACTACTAAACAGAAACAAAAGAGAGAAGAGAGAATACAGATTGGTGCACCAGAAACAGACAGTGAACAACGAGATGCATTTTTGATACTTTGGAATGACCGCAACCCAATTATGGGCCCCACTTACCTGGGGGGCGTTTAGCTTGTTTGGCTGGTTTGAGAGCACTTGCTAGTGGAGTCAAACAGAAAACACTTGTGGCAAGCTACTGTTTAGGCTCTACAACAGTGTCTTTTATTGTCTCCAAGGTCTGCAAGGTCATTTGGAATGTGTTATGTGTGTGTTATTGACCCCATTCCTGCAAATCTGCTCAAAGAAGTCCTGCCATTAATTAATTCTTCAATCTTAAATATGATCAACCTATCTCTAAAAATCGGCTATGTACCACAGGCTTTCAAGTTGGCTGTAGTTAAATCTTTACTTAAAAAAACATCTCTAGACCCAGCAGTCTTAGCTAATTATAGGCCAGTCTCCAACCTTCCTTTCATATCAAAAATTCTTGAAAGAGTAGTTGTCACACAGCTAACAGATCATTTGCAGAGGAATGGCTTATTTGAAAAGTTTCAGTCAGGTTTCAGAGCCCATCACAGCACAGAAACAGCTTTAGTGAAGGTTACAAATGATCTTCTTATGGCCTCTGACAGTGGACTCATCTCTGTGCTTGTCCTGCTAGACCTCAGTGCACCGTTCCATACTGTCGACCACAATATTCTATAAGAGCGATTAGAGCATGCTGTAGGTATTACAGGTACTGCGCTGCAGTGGTTTCAATCATATCTAATAAACTCCAATTTGTTCATGCAAATGGAGAGTCTTCTTCACACACTGACGTTAATTATGGAGTTCCACAGGGTTCAGTGCTAGGACCAATTCTGTTTACATTATACATGCTTTCCTTAGGCAGTATCATCAGAAGGCATACTAGGCATAAATTTTCACTGCTATGCAGATGACACCCAACTCTATCTATTCATGAAGCCAGAAAACACACACCAATTAGTTAAACTGCAGTAATGTCTTAAAGACATAAACACCTGGATGGCCGCTAACTTTCTGCTTCTTAACTCAGATAAAACTGAGGTCATTGTATTTGGCCCTGAAAATCTTAGAAATATGGTATCTAACCAGATTCTTACTCTGGATGGCATTACCTTGGCCTCCAGTAACACTGTGAGAAAACTTGGAGTCATTTTTGACCAGGATATATCCTTCAATGCACATATTAAACAAATATATTGGACTGCTTTTTTCCATTTGCGCAACATCTCTAAAATTAGATATATTCGGTCCCAGAGTGATGCTGAAAAACTAGTTCATGCATCTATTACTTCCAGGCTGGACTACTGTAATTCATTATTATCAGGAAGTCCTAAAGACTCCCTGAAAAGCCTTCAGCTAATCCAAAATGCTGCAGCAAGAGTACTGACAGGGACTAGAAAGAGAGAGGATATTTCGCCTATATTGGCTTCCCTTCATTGGCTCCCTGTTAAATCCAGAATTGAATTCAAAATCCTGCTCCTCACATACAAGGTCTTAAATAATCAGGCCCCATCTTATCTTAATGACTTTATAGTACCACATCACCCTATTAGAGCACTTCACTCTCGCACTGCAGGCTTACTTGTTGTTCCTAAACTATTTAAAAGTAGAATGGGAGGGAGAGCCTTCAGTTTTCAGGCCCCTCTTCTAGGGAACCAGCTTCCAGTTTGGATTCGGGAGACAGACACTATCTCTACTTTTAAGATTAGGCTTAAAACTTTCCTTTTTGCTAAAGCATATAGTTAGGGCTGGATCAGGTGACCCTTTATCCTCCTTTAGTTATGCTGCAATAGGTGTAGACTGCTGGGGGACTCCCATGATCCATTGAGTATTTCCTTTCCAGTCACCTTTCTCACTCAACGTGTTAATAGACTTCTTTGCTGAATCACACTTGTTATTAATCTCTGTCTCTCTTCCACAGCATGTCTTTCATCCTGTCTTCCTTCTCTCACCCCAACCGGTCGCAGCAGATGGCTGCCCCTCCCTGAGCCTGGTTCTGCTGGAGGTTTCTTCGTGTTAAAAGGGAGTTTTTCCTTCCCACTGTCGCCAAAGTGCTTGCTCATAGGGGGTCATATCATTGTTGTTTTTTTTCTCTGTCTGTATTATTGTTGGGTCTACCTTACAATATAAAGCACCTTGAGGCGACTGTTGTTGTGATTTGGCGCTATATAAATAAAATAAAATTAAATTAAATTAAATTAAATTGAATTGAATTGAATTGAATTGAATTGAATTGAATTGAATTGAATTATGTGATGACTTTCTGGCCTTTCACTATCGCAGTTGTGTTTATGGAATTGTGGAAGACTTTTGGAAGCTATGGAACTTTCCAAATTGAAAAGTGAATATAAAAGCCCCTTCAAATACAGAAAGCAACATAACTTGAGGCAGTGACTATAAGCAGTAGCAGACAGTAAGACACCTTTAATAGTAGACAGGACTATAAATAATAACACTTTTCTTATAACCTCCTGCATCTGTTGAGCATGCTTATGGCTCTCTGGTGGAATTTACCTGTAAATATACATATTACACAAGTGGTCATGAGAAAGTAGCACCTGCTGTTACTGAATGGCATGTTTATTTATGTTGTAACTCAAAATTGCTTTGCAGCAATAAAGGTTATGCTGTATCCTAGAACTCTGGCAGTTTTTACCTTCATGTTTAGATTTGTCCAGGACACACATGCAAAGTAAGATATGTGTAGCTCCTTTGGGCCTGAAGAAGAACAGCCCAACTCCACACTCAGAAAGATAAATCAAATGTCAGTATCCCCAGCATTCAATGACATTTGTGTTATTTTCTGCTGAGCCACAAACAGGCAATTGTCATGTTTCTTACCATCACTGACTAGCTTTACTCTGTCTGCCTGTACTTTACAAAGCCAGAGGTGTGGTCCCTGGCGTAGCTGCAGAGGAGGAGTGGTGCAGTGAGCTCAACGGGGGTGGCACCGGGAGGCGTCACCCGCTCAGCCTGTGCAGTTGTTGGCACAGATGCTGGCGGAGTTGGCAACAATGTGCCGGGACCAGGCTGTGGCCCAGCGGGAACACCTGATGAAGCTACAGGAACACTCGGACCACCAGATCAAGGTCCTGGAGCAACTCGTTGGGGCCGCTGCGCCGCCGAAGTCCCCGCCTCTGTCGGTAGCGATGCACCGGATGGGGGACGGTGACGATCCCCAGGTTTTTTTGGAGGTGTTCTGTGCGACGGAGTGGGCCCCCGCGGCTGCTTCCACTGCTGTCGGGGGAGGCTCAAACGGCAACCCTGAGCCTGCCGCTGGCCTCACCGGGGCAGCTTCGATGACGTCAGCCAGGCCGTGTTGGACCGGATGGGCCTCGCCCCGGAAGATCATCGCCAGCGGTTCCGTGCCCGCAAGCTGACTGGGGAGGATCGGCCATTCGCGTGGGCTTGCAAGCTCCACGATGCGGCGGTGCATTGCTGGAGGCAGAGTGGGTGGAGGTGAAGTGTGTTCATAGTGATGTGCACAAGTATCCCATAGTGCCACTGTTGTTAAAATATAGGGGCAAAATGCTTAGAGTTAAGGCTGCGGTTAGCCCGCGCCTGTCGCATCCCCTTATCTTGGGCACAAATTGGCCGGGGTTTCATCAGATGTTGGGACAACAGGAGGCAGGTGAGCCACATGCGATCACGACCATTGGTAGTGTGTAGTGTCTGCACGGCGCTCAGCGGTGACGCAGGGTCATCCAACACTGACTCTGGGGAAGGGGAGACGGCGGGTCCTCCATTGAAGGGCCCGCCGTCTCGCACATCTCTTGCACATCTCTGTTTCCTGTGTGTGTTGTTAGAAATCAAACTGTAACTTTAGGAAAAAATATGCCAAAAGCACATTTACAATTACTTAATACCGTTTTTAATTTCTTTTCTTCAGACCGAATCCCCTGTACACATATACTGACTCAGAGGATGAGCAGCCTACAAAAAAACGGTTTTCCCAGGCCCCTCGAGTGAAAATACCAGGTAATAAAATATTAATAAAATATTGTGTCTGACACAAGGAAACTTTTTTGACAACTTTTTCTAAACAGCTCTCACCACTCCGCAGTCCGCCCCCCAGCCCACTGATAGCAACCATCATAATGCCCCACCCAGCTTCCGCCACAACACACAAACCAACACAGCTTTGCGAGTCTGATGTCGATGTCTTCCCTATAGATGGTATGCTTTTAAAATAGTTTTAAAGCTGCATCACAATGTCATTGTACTCTTATCTTCAAAACACCAATTTATACTCCTGAATGTCATCTTGTTGTGATTTTTTTTCTGTAGATTCCAGAGACTCTGTGAGGCCACTATTACAAGGCAAGTTTGAAAATCTTGGAATTCTACCGTTTACATGGTATAAATGGTAAATGGCCTATATTTGTATAGCGCTTTTACTAGTCTCTAAGGACCCCAAAGCGCTTTACACATTCAGTCATCCACCCAATCACACACTGGTGATGGCAAGCTACATATACAAATTTCAAATATATGTGACAGGCAAAAACTAGTGAACACTTTTAGCAGTTACAGCAACTGATACTTGAATGCAGAATGTTACACCATCACTTATGGATATATTAGTTTTTCGCCTCCCACTGCTTAAGCCATTAATCTTTCTAGAATTGTTCTTTGAAACAGATGCGACCTCACAAAAGATGTTAACGATGCTGTCAGACCTGACCAGAGCAGTTAACGAACTCCGTGAGGAGGTCAGAGCCAACCGCCATCCCTGCTGCAATGAATCTGTAGATGCTGGGGTATTGCCTCTGGATTTGCCCTTGCACAACATGGAGGAGCTAAACAATGCAGAGGCAGCTCTTCAATCACCGGAGGCAAATAAGGCAATGGTAAGTATATAAAGGTTATGTACACTTTGTAACTATAAAGTGTAATAGCTGTCAGATTTGATTAAAATACATAACAACGGCCTGTTGATTAAACACACAAGCACTTGCGTACACATTGAAGACATGAGACATGCTAATTCCATCTCTTAAAATGTGTCTATAGGTGAGACGCTTTGCCTTGATTGAAGAGAACCAGACTGGAGGTGCGACTCCGCCGCACCGCCAAACGAGCTGGCCTCGGTACTCAAGTGGGCAGGGAAAAAAACCAATGACCAGACAGAGCAAAAATGGGCATTTAAAGAGACAGCGCTGTGCAGATGCATATTTGGTAAGTTTTACCATTTATTGTAGTTTTATGAGCCTAAAGTGAACAATAAAGGGATCAATTGATGTGCTGGGTGCGTTTCACATTTCCTATGTCCGGTTTTTGCTTTATTACTTTGTCTTTCTTAATAACAAGACTTTCATGTCCGGTTAATCTGGAGATAGAGTCTTTGGTCTTCAGCTTGTTTTGTACAGCCCGAGGACCCCATGTTGTCTTTTTTTGTAAAGGATACACGGCACACCATGCTAAGACATATCACATTTTCAGCTCATAGCTCTTTGGGAATCAAATGCGGCAGTTTGCTGATTTCCCCCTGGTGACTTTCAAGTTTATCAGCCTAGGAGTTTACATACCTTCTCCCTGCTGGAGACAATTAACAAGAGCTTATTCATGTGCTCTGATTCACTTTTTTTTGTCTTTTTTTTTGTGTGTGTGTCTATTTTTGTCCTAGATGGCCTGACGCAGCAGGTAGGGGCGAACTCTATGTCTGAGTTTGTCTTTGCTCAAGCAGTCCAGAAATGGCTCAGATACGCTCTGGATCGTATGGGTGGCGCAGGACGCACATCATCCATCCCCATCCCGGAGTAAAAATTAAAAAGTGATGTGAAACATAGAAATCTTAATAGGAAACTTTGTCTTTTAATAAAATATTTTGCAAACGATACATGTCTATTGACCATTTTTTGTTTAGTTTTTTTTTTCTCTGTTACATGGTGTGTGATGCTTTCTGTTTTTAGAATGTTACTATTGACATGATACATTGTGAGACATTTTTTAACATATAAAGGGTGTCAGTATTGATTAAAATACCTATAAAGAACAGTAGATTTCCAGTCATGATTTAACTTTTGTTTCAATAAAAAGCAACTGAAGAGGTGGGAAATCAACATCATAGTTCAACAGTGTTTCAATATCAGAATCTGACATTGTTTCAATGTCAACAGTATTAGAAAATATAGCGTTGAATCAATGTCAGCTTTCAACATTGATTCAATATCAAAACCTATAATCTGGCATATTTACATTTATTAAAATGTTCATTAATATGTATTGCCCCTCTTTCTAAAAAAAATAATAAAAATAAATAAATAAACAATAAAGGGTGCAAGAGTGACGTTAGGTCAGCGTCACACCTCAACGTTGATTCAATGACATCGCCTGATATTGACTAAACATTGTTTCAATGTTTCCTTGCTATCAGGTTTTAGACATGTCCTGGATCCAACACAGCTGAATTACCGGCTAAATTACCCCCTCAACATGTGTTGAAGGCCTGGTAATGAACTAATCATTTGACTCAGGTGTGTTGACCCAGGGTGATATCTAAAACCTACGGCTGTATCCCAATTCAGGGTCTGCAGCCTTAAAGGCCGCATTTTAAGGCCGATTACGTCACAGCGACGCGCCGAAGGCTGTCCCAATTCAGGCTGCTCGAAATGCGGCCCCCAACATATCCCACAATTCATAGCGCGGCAGTCGGTGTGGATAATTTTGCCGCAGATGGCAGAAGTGGAGCGGCCGAAGAGTAAACTGTTAAAAGTAAGTACTGAATAATATGTCACTTATTTATGTGCAAATGTTGAATAATGGAGAACATTAAAACATTACTGTTGGCCACATGTCGGCATGTGACATTAGCGATGTTTGTAATTTCAGCATTTACTTGGTTTTAAAGCCTTTCAAATATACGCCGTTCAATAGTTGACCTTAATCTTACAGAGAATGTGATGATTTTATGGATAATTAAAGTCAGTCATATATCCACAAACACAACAAGCTGAAAGTCAGTGAATGCTGCTCGGTTTGCAGTCCTGAATATCACGGCACAAGCAGGATTCACTGCACTGTTAATGTTAGCTATGTTATATTGCTGCCTCTGCTCGGTGGTGTCGAGCCAAACGGACTTTAATGTTGTCAATGGAAAATTGTACTTAGTAGTCAGTATAATCTTTTAATGATATAAGTTTCCATATATGCTTAGAGGTGTATAATCGATTGTGTAGTGATAGGATGTGTGATCTTTAGTAGGCTGCAAAGACTTTGTGTGCATTCCAGGGTGTTCTGGCTTTCACACCCACATTCTGGGAGCATGGCAGAGGTCGTACCTTCTCTTATTGTTTTATGATAGGATAAACGTATCTATGTCTGTTTTTAGCTAAGTGCCTTTTGTTTAGATGAACTGCTGGACTTCCAGACAAGCAGGTTTAGGGAAGTCTTTATGGGGTCACCCTCTGACCCCCCACATACACACACACACACACCCAATGATGTATAAATAAAGACCAGGGCAGTGGCACGGGGCGAGTCTCAGAGCCCTCACTTCTGTGTGAGTGCTGTGACTGCCCTTGCTTTAATCACAGGAGTCACACATGTGTCCACTGTACCATCTGGGAACTCTTCTTGTTTGGCACTTGTAATAACACAAACACTAAATCCTCCTTCTCTTGTGCTGTTTTGAGTCCTGCAGCTTATCACACATTTGATTTCCATGTGTGACAACTGCAAGTGTCCAGAGTGAGGACAGACTGAGGGACCCACTGCTGCACATCATCTGTGAGGCTTTGCACCCCTGATGATCCACCAGGACAAACTCAGCAGTGTGTGAGGAAGAGGAGGAGGAAGAGCCAGCAGCAGCTGACAGATGGAGAGAATAGACAGACTGTTCCCTGTTTGTGAAGGACTGCTAGAAAAGTTTAACATAACTAATTGTCTGTCCTGAATCAGTCTTATTAGGTAATGTTCAAATTTTATCATTCCAGTGTTTTCAGTTTGGGAGAAAGTACTCAGGGCCTTCAAGTTAAACACTATGAAAGGCAGGAACAAGTTTAATATTCAGAAACCCAAAGTATGTATCAGCAGCAGAATGGACCTAAAAATAAATGTTTGTTTCAGTGCTATGAAGCTTTGAGTATTTTGGATTAGTAGCACTGCTGTGTTTGTTGCATCATATTGCTGTAATTGTTTATATGCTTTATATATTCTGAGGTAAGTTGATCTATAGTGTTACATCATATTCTATAAGGATGTTATGTGTTTGTATACTTTCTGCCCAGTTTGACCCATTTAGCAGAAGTCAGCCTGTTTAAGGCTCTGATATCTATTCTGTATGACTTAAAGCAGTTATGACATGGTATGATTTTTCTCACCCAATAAAGGAATATTTAATATATCAGTCTACTCTTCATTCTATCAGAAACAGTTATCACAGCTCGTACATTTGCTTTTTACACATATATGTAAGCATTGAGCCAAATTTAGTAATGCCAACATACTGAAGGAACAACATTTGTCTCTTATATATAATACACCTATATATACACTGTCAGAGATACTTGTCTTTGAGTGAAGAGTTAAGGTGATAGGAAATATAAACAACTGCAACTTGAATCTTTACTGAAGCTCAGTATTTGACACAGTTCACTCACATGTGCTGTACCAGTGTACCTGCACATGTGACGTGACAATAAAAGTGATTTGATTTGAGACTTCAAACTCACTGCTGTAATAACTAATAATGATTAATATAATAACTATAATATTGGCCATATCATATTTACACTGACTTTAGTCTCATGAACAACATTAACTAATTGTTATTTACTAGCTGATCTTAAAATGACTGTTCAGTACAGATATGAAGCCCAACAATCATGTTTTAGTCCTGTGGTCTCAGCCTCAGATACTTATTAAATCACACAAAGCTCGTGTAGAAACAAATGAACAAAATATGTTCTCCTTCATTTCTGTCAAACAAAGCTGTATGAAACGTTTCCAGCTGTTAGTATCATGGTTGCTAGGCAACCTGGGCAGCGCGACGGAGGCTAGACCGTCCCATTTCACAAGCCTCGCACTTCCGGCCTTAGCGGTCTTTGAGTACGCGGCCCTTGAGGACCGTTGAGGCTGCGTACTTTAAGGCTGCAGACCCTGAATTGGGATACAGCCTACAGAACACCGGCCCTTGAGGCCTGGAGTTGTACACCCCTGCATTACCAAAAGAGGCTTTATTGAAAATGTAAGGAGCAGAAAGTACAGATATTTCCTTAAAAATATATGGAGTAAAAGTAAAACATATTCAGAAAAAAATACTCAATTAAATTACTGATATTTTAAAATTCTACTTGCACTTCGTTACTTCCCACCTCTGTCCTTGTTGCTAGGATCCTGTAGTTTTCACAGCGTTGCTAGGAGACGACAAGCTGAGCCGAGTTTGTTTCCGGTTTACAGTTGAGGCTAATGTGGACGTTTAGAGCTGCTCTTCGGTGAGTTCTCGGTGTTTTAGCGGCAGTATGGAGATCGTTCATGTTTACTCGAAGCTCCGCAGTGAGTTCGGCCGTCAGTGTCTGTTTTCGGATCGACCTGCTGAGCTGCTGCTGGATCTCCCCCCGGACCCGAGCCTGACCCTCAGCTTCATCCAGAAGAACCACCGGGACCAGGCGGTGCAGGCATGCTGGGAGACGTCAGAGCACCAGGTGAGCCTCACCCTCATATCCCAGCGACACATGACCTGCAGCCACACGCGTGGAAACCAGCTTTAACTCATTTTTACCTACTGTCTCAAGTGTGCGTTTGATTTCCAAGCGAAGCCGTAACACTTACAGTTTAATATAGTTTAATAATTTTAAAAAAATGTTGATTTCAGGGGGAGCTGTGCTTTTGACTACTGCTGATGTACAGCAGGTCAAAACTTTAAACTTCTCCAGTACTTTATTATCCATGTTAAATGGACTGGTGTTGTGCCAAAAAGTGATTTCCAATGTTTCTGTGTATTTTTTATGTGTAATATCTTTACGTATCTTCGTAAATAGACTTCGGT
This sequence comes from Oreochromis aureus, assembly GCF_013358895.1. NCBI lineage: Eukaryota > Metazoa > Chordata > Actinopteri > Cichliformes > Cichlidae > Oreochromis > Oreochromis aureus. The sequence goes on along the minus strand of NC_052962.1, from coordinate 5,523,899 downwards.
GAACAGGGTTTACAAAGGGGTTATATATAGAATTAAAAAAATTATCTGTTTTTCAAGTATCAACTCTGTGTTATTGTACTTATATAACCAATCAGCTCCTTTATCCCCACTTAAAATATTTTTGCTGAACTATTGTAATATTTGCTGCCATTTCTGCTGTCCTCTTGGCCAGCTTACTCTTACAAAAGACATTTTCAATGTTAATGAGATTTTTTTAACTGTATAAATAAAGGTTATATAAAAGTCACTGCCAAAAACTGATTGCGGCTTCTACCTTGTTAAACGAATGTTGTTTGTGGCTCAAGATGACTTTATGTCATCCATAAGGGATGCATTTGACATATGTTTCACATATTATAGCCCAACAAGTTACTTATAGCAGTTTAAATACGAGCAATCAGTTTCTGGCAAATATCGGAAATCAGTTTTTGGCAGACAATCATTTTTTGGCACAACACCGGCACTCCTACTCAGTTTGAACATTCAGAGCGCTTCCTGCTACAAGTGTCAGCCCCGCAGTCACGCATTCATGCAGCATGTTCATCTAAACCTTAGCACTACTTTATAGCTATTCATGCACATTAAATTAAGGACATGATCAGTTGACTTACACACTCACTCTCCAGCGATGCATTGACTCCGGGTTCAGAATCTTGCCCAAGGGTACTTTGACAGGAGTAGGACTGGAGGAGTGACATGTATGATTTATTACGGTAATATAATACATGAAAGAAGGACTTACATAGAAAAATCACTATAATATTAGTGAAGATATTTTTTCTTTACTTTTATTGATGATCAATTAATCAAGTGCATTTGTTTAACAGCACCTGGCTGCTACTTGCGGCCTTAAGAGGGTAAACTATAGTTTTTCACAGCTTTTGTGTGTGTGTGTGTGTGTGTGTGTTTGTGGTTCTTTTTGAGCTATTTATTCTTTATTTTTATTATTTTGAAATTTGTTAAAATTTGTTGTTGGTTTACTTTATATTTATGGGTTATTCACAAGGTTTATTTGTAGATTAATAATTGCTTAATTTTTTGTTTTGTTTTTGTTTTGTATCTTTGTAAGTTAGCCAGGAAGAACTGTAGGGTTGTTTTCTATAAGTGACGAGCATGCACTGAGGTTGGCCTATGGTTTTTTACCAGAGCACAAGAAGCAGCAGGAAACAAAACTTTAAAAAACGTCACTTATTAGTTATTACTTAATTCCAAAAAGTTTGAATAGAGGTACACGACCGCAATATGTGATCGTGATTTGCCAGAACTTCCCAGTCCCAGTTTGTTATGTGGGAGAATTAATTTCCTGCCCCATCATAGACTGTGAGCATGAGAAGCCATGCTGAGGGTTTTCTCTAAATTTCTACTGCAGTGTTTCTTTGTAGCTTGGAAAAATGGAGATGTTCTTTTTTTCTGAAAACATCTCAGGCTATTGATGAGTTTTAGAAAATATTTATGAATTGTGCACACTGTCAGATTAGCCTTCTTTACACTGAGAAATGTGAATAGTCTAGAGGTATCTTGTTAGTATTGGGCTATTATGGAACAGTTAGAGTGCTAATAACTAAGATGAGTGCGATGAGTGTGACTCTGCAGTAACTGATCACCTACACACATCTTGAACTGGATTGCCAGATGGGTTGAAATTATATACACAATAAATGGACTGCTTCTTATATACACAATATGTCTCATTCAGCGATTCATAAAAGCACCTTTTTTTATCTAACATCTACAGACGTTTACTTGCGATGAATGCATCAGAAAGCAATTCAGGGTTCAGTATCTTGCCCAAGAGATGCAGCCTGGAGTAGCCAGGGATTGAATAACCAATCTTCTGATTAGTGACCTGCTTTACCAACTAAGCAACAGTACACTATGTGAATTGCCTGTCTGTGTGAAGCTCAGGTGCTACTTGTTGTTTTCAGTTGAACACAGAGCGCTTTGAGACCGGAAGCTGTGGAATAAACCACATGGAGGGGGGGTGGCCCAAAGACATCAACCCTGCTGAGATGGAACAAACGATCCGTTTCAGGAAGAAGGTGGAAAAGGACGAGAGCTACATCAACAGTGTTCTGCAGCTGGGCAGCGTAAGTTTCAAATGAATCCCAGCAGTCTACCGCAGTCTTACTATTATATACTAAATTATATAGGGATTATATAACACAGAGAACTAAGAATGCGGAAATGAAATATAAAGTTTATAAAAACGAGTTGGTATTAATATTGAGGAAAGCCAAGAAAGACTACTATAATAAACTTTTTCAGGAAAACAAGAACAATATTAAGGGTATTTGGAATATTTTTAAAGAAGTATTGGGTAACAAGAACACACCCTCAGATCTGCCTATTTATTTCATTAAGAATAATTAATTCAATTCAATTCAATTTTATTTATATAGCGCCAAATCACAACAAAAGTCGCCTCAAGGCGCTTTATATTGTACAGTAGATTGCACAATAATAAATACAGAGAAAAACCCAACAATCATATGACCCCCTATGAGCAAGCACTTTGGAGACAGTGGGAAGGAAAAACTCCCTTTTAACAGGAAGAAACCTCCGGCAGAACCAGGCTCAGGGAGGGGCGGCCATCTGCTCCGACCGGTTGGGGTGAGAGAAGGAAAACAAGATAAAGACATGCTGTGGAAGAGAGACAGAGATTAATAACAGATATGATTCAATGCAGAGAGGTCTATTAACACATAGTGAGTGGGAAAGGTGACTGGAAAGGAAAAACTCAATGCATCATGGGAATCCCCGGCAGCCTACGTCTATTGCAGCATAACTAAAGGAGGATTCAGGGTCACCTGGTCCAGCCCTAACTATATGCTTTAGCAAAAAGGAAAGTTTTAAGCCTAATCTTGAAAGCAGAGTTAGTGTCTGTCTCCCGAATCCAAACTGGAAGCTGGTTCCACAGAAGAGGGACCTGAAAACTGAAGGCTCTCCCTCCCATTCTACTTTTAAACACTCTAGGGACAGCAAGTAGGCCTGCAGAGCGAGAGCGAAGTGCTCTAATAGGGTGATATGGTACTACAAGGTCATTAAGATAAGATGGGGCCTGATTATTTAAGACCTTGTATGTGAGGAGCAGGATTTTGAATTCAATTCTGGATTTAACAGGAAGCCAATGAAGGGAAGCCAAAACAGGAGAAATATCCTCTCTCTTTCTAGTCCCTGTCAGTACTCTTGCTGCAGCATTTTGGATTAGCTGAAGGTTTTTCAGCGAGTTTTTAGGACATCCTGATAATAATGAATTACAGTAGTCCAGCCTGGAAGTAATAAATGCATGAACTAGTTTTTCAGCGTCACTAAGCGACAGGATATTTCTAATTTTAGAGATGTTGCGCAAATGGAAGAAAGCAGTCTTACATATTTGTTTAATATGTGCGTTGAAGGACATGTCCTGGTCAAAAATGACTCCAAGGTTCCTCACAGCATTACTGGAGGCCAAGGTAATGCCATCCAGAGTAAGAATCTGGTTAGATACCATATTTCTAAGATTTTCAGGGCCGAGTACAATAACCTCAGTTTTATCTGAATTAAGAAGCAGAAAGTTAGCGGCCATCCAGCTCTTTATGTCTTTAAGACATTCCTGCAGTTTAACTAATTGGTGTGTGTTACCTGGCTTCATGGATAGATAGAGCTGCGTGTCATCTGCATAGCAGTGAAAATTTATGCTATGTCTTCTAATGATACTGCCTAAGGGAAGCATGTATAATGTAAATAGAATTGGTCCTAGCACTGAACCCTGTGGAACTCCATAATTGACCTTAGTGGGTGAAGAGAACTCTCCATTTACATGTACAAATTGGAGTCTATTAGATAGATATGATACAAACCACTGCAGTGCAGTACCTGTAATACCTACAGCATGTTCTAATCGCTCTAATAGGATATTATGGTCAACAGTATCGAACGCAGCACTAAGGTCTAGCAGGACAAGCACAGAGATGAGTCCACTGTCAGAGGCCATAAGAAGATCATTTGTAACCTTCACTAAAGCTGTTTCTGTGCTGTGATGAGCTCTGAAACCTGACTGAAACTCTTCAAATAAGCCATTCCTCTGCAGATGATCTGTTAGCTGTTTGACAACTACTCTTTCAAGGATTTTTGATATGAAAGGAAGGTTGGAGATTGGCCTATAATTAGCTAAGACAGCTGGGTCTAGAGATGGCTTTTTAAGTAAAGGTTTAACTACAGCCACCTTGAAGGCCTGTGGTACATAGCCGATTATTAGAGATAGGTTGATCATATTTAAGATTGAAGAATTAATTAATGGCAGGACTTCTTTGAGCAGTTTTGTAGGAATGGGGTCTAAAAGACACGTTGATGGTTTGGAGGAATTAATTATTGAAGTTAACTCAGAAAGATCAATTGGAGAAAAAGAGTCTAACTTAACATCGATGGTACTAAAAGTAGCTGTAGATAATATTACATCTGTGGGATGATTATTGGTAATTTTTTCTCTAATGATAAAAATTTTATTTGTGAAGAAGTTCATGAAGTCATTACTAGTTAACGTTAAAGGGATTGTTGGCTCAGTAGAGCTCTGACTCTCTGTCAGCCTGGCTACAGTGCTGAAGAGAAACCTGGGGTTGTTCTTATTGTCTTCAATCAGTGACGAATAGTAAGATGTTCTGGCTTTGCGGAGGGCTTTCTTATAAAGCAGCAAACTATTTCTCCAGGCTAAATGATGATCCTCTAAATTTGTGACACGCCATTTCCTCTCCAGCTTACGAGTCATCTGCTTTAGGCTACGTGTTTGAGAATTATACCACGGAGTCAGGTACTTCTGATTTGAGGCTTTAGTTTTCACCGGAGCTACAGTATCAAGAGTCGTATGTAGTGAGGAGGTAAAATTATTAACAAGATAATCGACCTCTGTTGGAGTAGCGTTCAGATAGCTTCTCTGCTCCATGTTGGTACAGGGCATTGAAGATGATAACAGTGGGTGGATTATATTCTTAAACTTAGTTACAGCACTTTCAGAAAGACATCTACTTTGATAAAGTCTACTCTCCACTGCTGTGTAATCAATTATTGTAAATGTAAATGTTATCAGGAAATGATCAGACAGGAGAGGGTTTTCAGGAAACACTGTTAAATGTTCAGTTTCTATGCCATATGTTAAAACCAGATCTAGAGTGTGATTAAAGTGGTGGGTGGGTTCTTTTACATTTTGAGAGAAGCCAATTGAGTCTAATAACAGATTAAATGCAATTTTGGGACCTAAACTTTTTAATTTATATACTAATGATATCTGTGATGTATCAAAAAGGTTAAATTTTATTTTATTTGCAGATGACACAAATTTTTATTGCTAAGGAGACAATTTGAAAGATTTGGTTGAAATTATGGTTTCTGAGATGTTAATATTAAAAAAATGGTTTGATGTAAATAAATTATCTTTGAATCTCACAAAAACAAAATTCATGATATTTGGCAATCATGTAAAGGAGGAAGAAGTTATTATGTCCATTAATAGAGAATTGATATAAAGAGTTACTGAATTTCGCTTTTTGGGTGTAATAGTAGATGAAAATTTGACATGGAAATCACATATTGAGTATATTAGAAAGAAGATGGTGAAAAACATTTATTATTTGGGAAATGTAAGAGATTTATTAGGCAACAAATCAATGCGCATTTTATATTTTTCATTGTTTTTCTCATACTTTAGTTATTGTGTGGAAGTTTGGGGGAATACATATGAGAATACTATAAACCCTCTAAACTTATTACAGAAGAAAGTGATACGAATGATTCATAACGTTAAATATAGAGAACATACAAATAAATTATTTATAAAATCTAAACTATTAAAATTAGGAGATTTAGTGAAACTACGGACACTAATTATGTTTAAGGCTAAAAATAATATTTTGCCTTTCAAGTTACAAAGTTTATTTTCAATGTGTTCGGGGGGAGAAGACAGTAGAAGGAAATTTTATTTTAAGCATCAGCTAGCTAGGACTACACAAAGATTGATGAGTTCAACGGTTAGGGGTATACGACTGTGGAACTCTCTTCATTATAATCTAAAGAATTGTATAAATTTACATTGTTTTAAAAAAGTGTTACATGTCTAAAACGATAACGCAATATGAAGAATATGAACGTAATTGGAGTTAATTGAAAAAGGATCCTTTATTTTTTGCCTCATTTTATTCTATTTACTTATCTTTTCTCCTTGTTATTATGTGAAGTGGTATATTGCTGATTATAAATTTGTTGTTTGGTCTGCGTTAGGACCTGGAGATAAATGTTAGTTTGTTCCTTGATTTTTGGTGCCCACTTGTAAATATAAGTTGGATCGCAGATACTGAGAGAAAGTGTGGTTGGTTTGTCTGAAAGAACTAAACTGTTGAAACTGTTGAACCAAGTGTGAAATAAATAAATAAATGGAAATGGAAATGGAAATGCACGTTGGTTGGATGGATGGATATTGAATGGATACATGTTGTTTATGAATGTTGTGTAACCCACAGTAACAAACAGATAAAAGTAGAAACCTTTTGTTGGAATTATTACGCAAGTGGTAAATGCATTTCAGTGAAAAACATTCAAATCTAAAAAACAAACAAACTCTGAAGCAAAACTCTAACTAGATAATTGTATAAAATTAAGTTATTGTTGTGTTTAAAACACTGTTCGTTTTTTATTCATTTTTGTTTAACAATTGTTATTTTCTAATAATGTAATAATGCCCAATAATGTAATTTAATTTTTAACCAATGAGACTTGTCCCGCCTTTAATTTTTTCCTGTTTGGTTACACACGTGATTCTGCTTAGTGAGGTTGGGCGATATGTAAAAATTTTCCAACTGACAATTGTCCGTCCAATAACCGATGATAGGCGATATATTCGCACAGGCGCAGACTTTCTGATGAGGAGTAATCTGATTGTCGTTCTTGCTCAAAGGACAGATTATTGACAGGAAAGGGTCACTTCAGGGGGCCAATCAAATTTCAGCTTGGGCCAGTGCCCCTGTGGCCCCACCCCTAGAACCGTCCCTGGGTCTAGAACATATTGAATTTAGTTTTTCCCTGGGCATGGACTATCTTCCCAGTTTTCTTTAATTTGGTCCAACACTTCTTGGGACTTCCTGCCAAACAGCAACTCAAAGGGAGAAAATCCTGTGGAGCCCTGGGGCAGTCATTACAGTCTGAACAACAGATGGTCTAACCAGCGATCCCAATTGCTTTCATCCTTATGAATAAACTTTCAAATAAGTCTTATTCGTATACTAATTCATACAGTTTTTTTTATTGTGCGAGACATGAACAAAGTGCCCTTGAATGTCTTTCGGGATGCAGTCTCAGGAGATGATCTGAAACAGCACTTGCGCCACAGTCTTGCAGAAATGGTCACTGCTTTGGGATATTGCACTGCATAATCCACCAGAACTAATAAAAAGCAATACCCACATGAACTCCACTGACATGGTCTGACGGGGTCCATGCCAATGTGCTCAAATGAAACCTTCATTAATAGTAAGCTGTAAAGATGCTCTCAGAATGGCTGGCTGGTTTACTCGCAGATATTCCAGGCAGGAAGTTTTTCCATATCCCATGTAACCAGCCATTGGTTTGTAATGAGCCACCTGGAAAATAATTTCCGACCAGCTTTTTGGCACCATCAACTGGGAGTGTGCTTGCTCTGTGCAAGCCTTACAACTCAGTTGGTATAATCTATCCCTGATAATCACAAAATGAAATGTTAGTGCTTTGTCAGGGTGCACCAACCATCAATTTTTATCACTTGGTCAAAGGCTGAGTGTAGAGTATCGTCATGGGACTTCTCTGGTGAAAATTCTTCTATGGAGCAAATTAGAGGAACCAGCAAAATCAGTTGTTTCCTCCTTCCCATGGTCAGTGTTGGATGACCTTGTGTCACCGCTGAGCACAGCACAGACATGCACCAGTCTGTTCCCAAAATCAAGGCGTGCATTACGCGGAAGCCATTTGCAGCCTTTAGTGTATATATTTTGCCCCTTTGTTTAATTTCCACTGGTCTTTGGCCAGCATTATAGAAAGTTTGAGGCCCACGTCAGTGGACCCGCTCCGCTGTTCCTGCCGGGAGCCCCTTCACAAATTGTTGCAGTACAAGGAGGTTCGCAGCTCTCTTATCCTGGTCGCAGTGTGCTACTGAAATAGGTGAGGCATGATTAGACAATGACTGCCAGCCATGCTGGCCAGTCTTCCTCAGAACTGCCCCCTGAACCCACAGCATCACCCCTGGATGTTGCCTTGCACAGAGGAAGAATACGTAACAGACTGTGATATTTGGGTTTTAAATAGTTGAATGTCTGTGTATGATGATAGCGACAAACCAATAAACAGATCAGTGAGTGTTTCCGGCTCATTCTATGATCTAATTCTGATGGTATCATGTTGTCCAGGTGATGGAGCACTGCATCAGACAGAACAATGCTGTGGACATCTATCAGGAGTGTTTCGAGGATGAGGAGGAGGTGGAGGAAATTCAGGAGCCACCATCAGCCAAGACCGTCAATGTCTTCAGGTATGGCTGACACTAGGGTTAAATTTTCATTCTAGTGACTGATTTCAATAAGAGAAGTAATAAAAATTAATGACAGTCATAATTTTTTTTAATGAAAATTGTAAAATTATGATGTTTTATAACTCAGTAACAATCAATAATCATATGTTTCAAATAGAAATTAAAATGATGGAATAATAATTCATAATGGTGGAGCACCTGTTTAGATAACTGTGTGTGTGTGTGTGTGTGTGTGTGTGTGTGTGTGTGTGTGTGTGTGTGTGTGTGTGTGTGTGTGTGTGAATGTATTAAACCGTAATAGAAAGGTGATTCTTAATAAACCAGTGCTTTTGTAACAACAGCTGTCTCGCGTTGTGGTGGAGCGTGTGTAAGTCTGACTTTGATTCTGATTTTCCAAACACAAATAAAACGAATTAAAGCCTTTCAACGGAGTTCCCCCCTTCCTCAGAGCCTACTGTTGTTACAAAAATACCCTTTTTATTGTGGTATAACACATTTACACACACACACACACACACACACACACACACATACATTGGTAATTGTTTTTTGTATTTCCTGTGTCCTCAGAGATCCTAATGAGATCAAACGTACTGTCACCAGCCTGTCCTGGCAACCTGATGGCGGCAGGAAGCTGGCGGTCGCCTACTCATCCCTTGAGTTCCAGAAATCATCCAAAGACATGAGCCTAGACTCCTACATCTGGGACATTGGTGGGTCAGAGAGGCCACAGGTTGACTTAACACCACATCAGGGTCAATATGTTCACTGCAGAATGTTTCTGTTTCAGAAAACCCGAACAGGCCAGAGATGATGCTGAAGCCAGCGTCTCCACTTGTCTGTCTGGACTACAACCCCAAAGACTCCCACACTCTGGTGGGGGGAAGCTATAACGGACAGATTGGTGGGTTCAGGTCTACACGTAGTCAGAGAGTTGAGCTTCCCTCTGTCACCAGGTTTATTCACCCTCAGGTGTGTTTTGTTTAGTGTTCTGGGATATCCGGAAAGGGAATCAGCCAGTGGAGTTTTCTTCTTTGGAGCACAGCCACAGAGACCCAGTGTACAAGATCATATGGCTGCAGTCCAAGACTGGAACCGATGCCTTCTCTGCCTCCACCGATGGACAGGTAGACTGATAGATGGTTTGGCAAACCCTTGATGAAACGACCCTATAAAATAACCCTTTATCTGTCTGTCTGTCAGGTTTTGTGGTGGGATGTCCGCAAGCTAGCTGAGCCCACAGAGCGTCTAGTCCTGGACCCAAGCCGGGAGGGGAACCTGGACCAAGCTTTAGGAGCTATCTCTCTAGAGTTTGAGCCCACCATGGTGAGAGCAGTTTCCATTTTAAGTATTTATGAAACAGTTCTCTGTTAATGTGGCTTCAACTTCATCGTTCTTACTGAACGCGTTTGATTCTGTTTGGTAAGCTCCAACTGTGGACTTGTAAGTAGGGATGGGTATTGATAAGATTTTCACGATTCCGATTCCATTTTCGATTCTGTTTAACGATTCGATTCTTTATCGATTCTCTTATCGATTCTTATTTTTTTTTAAAGAGAACACTAAGGTCGATTAGCTTAGAACTTTGTTTTATATCTTCTCTTTGAACAAGATAGATATTTAGGAGTAACATGGCCTCACGAACCCAACAGTGAGATCTTAAGAGATCCACAGCCTACGGCTCTTGAATGGGGTGTCACAGGGTCCCCAGGAAAAAAATTGTAAATGTAAAATAATAAAATAAATATTCTTCTGTAGCATTAACAAAGTATAACATAAATTATTCTGTGGCAATTACACAAGAATATCCAGTAATGTCCCTGCCTACAATTAAACACATTCACTTACCGAAAATCGGGGGCATCTGCTGTGGCAAATGGGTGCAAGGCTTTGACCACAAACTTAGTCACTGCTCGGTGACATTCGTCTATCCTGGCCTGAAAGGAGATGCTAACGGTAGACTGCAGCGAGAACTGCCAGCCAGACTCTGTCTCTCTCATCATGGTCACCTAAATGCAGCGCACAGTAATGGTAGGTTTTGTAATAAGGCAGATCGCGCTAACATAATATGCACTGTTAGTTAATCATTTACCTGCCGTATTAACGGGAGAGGACGTGCAAACGTTACCACTGCTGCTGGGTTGAGATTCACGAGTCCGGAGCGGAATTAAAAACACGACATTCATTTAAGCAGCTGTGGCTACAATGTAGCTTGCCATTGCCAGTGTGTGAATGTGTGTGTGAATGGGTGAATGACTGAATGTAGTGTAAAGCGCTTTGGGGTCCTTAGGGACTGAGTAAAGCGCTATACAAATGCAGGCCATTTAAGGTTATCACGTGTTTTGTGAGCAAATGCTTTTGCATATTCGTAGTGTTTCCTCCCTTAAATGAAATATCTACTTTGCAAGTATTGCAAGTTGCCCTGTTGTCATCCGTTCTCGTAAAGTATAACCAAACTTTTGAGCGTTTGAGCCGCTTAGGCGCCCCTGCCAGATAAATGACGCCCGCAACGTGGTGACGTCATTCGGGCGACTGAATCGATAAGGGAATCGTTTGCAAAAATGGCAAACAATTCCAAGGAATTGAAACAGTGGGAACCGGTTCTCAACAAGAACCGGGTTTCGATACCCATCCCTACTTGTGAGTATCCCCACTGTTGCCTACTTCCTTTCACACTGGATATCTTCATTCTGGTAGTTTGGGTTCAGTGATAGAGCTATATATAGGGTGATCCTAGATACATGCAGTCCGGAACACTCCACTCCCTGCACCATGATAACATTTAAAATGATGTGAGGAATCCTATTGTCATTTAAACAAAGAGGAAGATCTGTTCACTGATTTTAGAAAATGTTCTGATACATAGAAAGTTCCATCCATTCAGGGTTGGACAGTGGGATGTGTTCACTCTGTAGACAGTTACGGATTCAAAGTTGAACTTCGAAGCAGACTAAAGTTGTGAGTAAAAACAGCTGAAGCCAGAATCGCTGTACAGCAGACAGTTTACAGCAGTGAGGTGGATCAAGTTTACCTGAACACTCACTCCTTTTGTATAGTCAGTTTCACTTTCTTATTCTGGACAAAATCCCAGAGTACAGAAGAACAGGCATTAGAAACAGCTTGGGTTCAGCAGCATCACTCTGCTGTACAAACCACGGCTTTGATATCCTACATGATGATGTCTGGAGCTTCAGTGTGGTGTGTTATGTTCATCTGCGGTCTGTGTTTGATGGGAAATTGTGCATGTGAGGATTGGTACCTCATCTACTAGAGACCAAATCTACAGGTCTGCAGTAGATGGGTTTTTTTCTAGATTTTCTTTGTTCAGTCATGCAGTGCCAATATAGATAAACTTGCAATCCCTTTCAGTTAAATTCAGTTTCAATTATATAGAGCCAAATCACAACAACTATTGCCTTAAGGAACTTTCCTTGAAGATTGTGGGCCAACATGGTTTAATTTTTCTTCAACTCAGACTCAGAGATATTCCAAATCATTCTTTTTAATTGCTCAGTTAAGAAATCTTTAGTAGAATCTGCTACTGTAGGAAACATGCTTTGTAGCACTGTGCTGTCATAACTTTATTAGCTCATCTCAGTTCAACTAAGAAACATTTAAGCAGAACAGATTTTAATTAATTTTAAGTAATTGATACATGGTGGCACAGAGACACTCCAGGAAATCTACGTGGCATTTCTGCAGCAAGAAACATGGTGGTAGAAGTATAACTCCCAATACTAAAACCTCTTTAATTACTTTGATAAAGTAGACGATAAGCTCCTGAAAGAGGAATTGTGGTGGACAGCTCAGCATCAGATAGGCTGGTTTGAACATGTACAGAGGAGCGAGAGTGGATAATCTGGACAAAGGATGAAGAAGATGGAGCTGCCAGGCAGGAGGAAAATAGGAAGACCTCAGAGGAGGTTTATGGATGTAGTGATTGAGAACATGCACAGGGTTGGTGTGAGAGACAAGGATGCTGGGATAGGAGGAGATGGAGGCGGGTAACCTGCCGTGGAGACCCCTAAAGGGTGCAGCTGGAAGAAGAATAGTAGGCAAACTTTTTAGAATTTTTAAAATCATATTTGCCTGGTGACTTTAAACATACAGGTTTTATGTCCTGGTGACCATTTTTTTAAAAGTTCATTTAAATAATGCCTAAATAGTTGCCCAGAGCAATAAAGAGTTGTCTGTGAAGTTGCGAGAGCTGCTTCTTTAAGACAGTGTATGGCATGTTCCTAGAGGCTCATTGTTGTCTCACAATGTTTTGCCCTGAAGTGAGTGGATCATGGCTTCACCAGTTTTAGGTGTTTCAGTCTCTGTCACTGATGTCTCTGCAGCCAACTAAGTTCATGGTGGGGACGGAGCAGGGCCTGGTCATCTCCTGTAACAGGAAGGCGAAGACCCCAGCTGAGAAGATTGTCTGTACATATGACAGCCACCACGGACCCATCTACGCCCTGCAGAGGAACCCCTTCTTCCCCAAAAACTTCCTCACTGTCGGGGACTGGACTGCTCGCATTTGGTCTGAGGACATCAAAGAGTCATCCATCATGTGGACCAAGTAGGAATCAGTGATTGCAAACCTCTGATTAAAATTCAAAACAAACTTCCCAAGAAGTTGATTCTGTTCATCTGGACATAGAGTTTTCAGTGGGAGAAATGTTTCGCCACTTGGATGTCACAATGATGCCATAAAGTTTCACAAAATAATATGCAACAATGCATTAATGCAACATTGATGCATTGTTGCTCTTTGATTTTTTTCTTATGACCACCAGGTCTTCGTTCCAGACGGTCATCCTGCTCAGACTCAGCTATATGTTTCTCTTTGTCTCTTTGATACACAGGTATCAGATGTCGTACCTGACAGATGCCTGCTGGAGTCCAGTCAGACCCTCTGTCTTCTTCACCGTGAAGATGGATGGCGTGCTGGATGTGTGGGACATCCTGTTCAAACAGAGCGACCCCACGCTGAGTCTGAAGGTGCTCCGACCTCTCCTACAGCTGGCTGATGTTGCCGTGTCTTGCTGTTTCTGATGTTAGTGTGTGTTTTGGTCTCCAGGTGTGTGACAAATCTCTGTACAGCCTCAGTGTTCAGGACAATGGGTGCTTGGTGGCCTGTGGCTCTCAGCTGGGTGAGGCCACGCTGCTAGAGATCTGCTCTGGGCTGTCGACCCTCCAGAAGAATGAAAAGAGTCTGCTGGCTGCTGTAAGGAGACACAATGACAAACTGACCTGAGGTCTTCTGACTGTGTGATGATCAGCTGTGTTTCTCAACACTTCTGCAGATGTTTGAGCGGGAGTCTAAGCGTGAGAAGATCCTAGAGGCACGGCAGAGGGAGGTCCGTCTAAAGGAGAGGAGTCGCTCGGAGCAGAGCAGAGAAGAGGAGGTGGGCCGTGAGGAGGGAGAGGAGGACCCCAAGCATCTGATCGCCAGAGCTGAAAGTGATTTCTACAGCCTGGTAGAGGCAGAGGTGAAGAGGAGGGAGAAGAAGGATGAGGTGATGAAGGTTAGAAGGAAGAAGAGGAGTTTTTCATTTGGTTCCTGTAACTCTGTTCTGACAGCTTTTTGGTCATTTGTTTTCCAGGAAAAAGATATCTGTGAAGAGAAAGATGTGAAAGATGAAGAACAAAGAGGAACATCAGAATGAAGGAAAACACGTTTCTCTTTTTTAAAGTTAGCAGCTGTTTTCAAGCAGATTCTGTCACCTTTTGCACATTTTACATTTAGTTCAGTAAATGGTCATCTGGTTAATGAGCACTTTGTGTGTGTTGGACTGTTTTATACCAGTATTGATAATATTTTGCTTGTCTTCTGTGTTCGTGGGGTGTCTAAATTTCCATGAAGTGAAGTCTCAGATTTTAAATAATTAACTTAGTGGTGCTGTTGAAGCTTCTCAGAGTGAGAACAGTCCACATGTAACCATCTCATACCCAGTGCTGTGAACACCCTGAGACTTGGATAATGTTTCAGCTTTGGCAGGTGGAGAATCATCTTGTTATGTTTACAAGTTCTGATCCTATACACAACTTCCTGCAGATCATTATCACATTCAGTCTTTTTATATCTGACTGCACTTTATTTCTTATTCCAGAATTTATTATGGGTTCCCATATAAAATAGCTGCTGGATGGGCAGTTTGTTTGTAAATGATACATTAATTTAAACACGAGCTGCAGTTTCATAAAGGATCTTTGCTGCTGAGAACACTAAATTATTATAATTATTATTATTAACAATGAATGAATATCAAGGATCAGATTAATACTTTAACCAGATAAAATCTTCACAAGATTTTCTGTATTCTGTAAATGAGAGTTTAAAAGCTGCAGAACTTGTTGAATCATGTTTATGATATTTTGACATCCGCTTTTTGTTACCCCTGGGCTGTAAAAAGCTTTTCGTCATCCTGCAGGGCAGCCGGCCGGCCAGCAAGGTCACCGTGTTTGTGAATACGATAACCTGAGACTGAAGTGATTTCCATCCCTCCACCCATCCAACCATCAATTCTCTTCTGCTTATCCTGGACCAGCTATCACAGGGCAAGGCAGGGTACACCCTGGGCAGATCGCCAATCTGACACAGAACCAAGTGGCGTAGGAGCTTCAAATTGATACCGTAGGTGTATGGTATCAAATGGTATGGTATGGTGTCTTCTTGGACAAGTTCGAATCTCAATGACCACGACCTCAAGGTCAAGTTTTCTGACAGTCTTGTGACTGTGACAACTTGGGAACGAGGTGACATGTACTCATGTACTTAGGGCAGTAAGCCAGAAATAGATTGATCAGAATCATAATACTTTATTGATCCCTAGGGGAAATTATTTATTTATCTATTTAGTATGAATTATTATTTATTATTATAGATAAAGTGATACCAATGAACCGTCCTGCCTAAGCCCAATGAGGACCAGCCAGAGAATAAAGAGTACAGTGGTGATTACAGCCAGTTATAAATCTTAATGCTCCATGATAGAGAGACTCCAACAGATAAAGAGAGAGTGAGCAGAGGCATTCATGTAAATTATGTCACCGTAATCCAGGAGAGGTAAAAAAAAAAAAAAAGGGGGCAGCAACGGTAAAAGAGAAACATGATCTGTTTCTGAAAAAGAACTCAAACTTCGGCCTCTAATCAACAGTCAAAAGCTTTTTATAGATCAATAAACAAAGCTGGCTTCATAGACGTCATTGAGATGTTTTAGGGAAGCAGTTACAGTACTGTGCAGTTTCCTAAAATCAGATTGGAAAGGAGATAAAATACTATTTTCATCCAGATAACTTGATTATTTACCAACTTATCAACGACTTTAGCTAAGATAGAGAGTTTGAAATTTTACCTGTAATTATTAACTATTGAAGAATTACCACCTTTCAGTAGGGTGAGTAGAAAGGCACACTTCCACATGTCTGGTAAAGTGTTCTTTTCGTATAGAAAGATTAAAAATATGAAACACTAAGCAATGATATTAGCAGCCAGACACAAGAAGAAAGGAAAAAAATTGTCAGGACCTGCTGACTTTTTTGTGTTAAGGCTCTGTAGAGCATACCACATACCCCTTCTACTGTCAAAGGTGTAAAGGAAAAAGTATTAGTAACCGTGGAACTACTAGCAGGGTCGTATTCAAGAGGCTTACTATCAGATACTGTGCTTAACAAAGAACAAGAAGCAACAAAGTGTTTGTTAAAACAATTGACCATTTTATTTTTCTATGACACAGGAGTGGAGTCAATAATTAAGTAAGGAGGTAGCTATGAGGAATGAGAGCTCGCAGAGTTTGTCGAAATCTCCTAGGGTCGTTTAGACTGTCAGTGGTTAAAGTAAAAAATTAGGGACATTTGGCCTTCCTGATGAATATAACCAATCAGCATCAGATGCGGACTTTCTCACAGCTGCCCAGGCCTGGTTTCTTTCACGTAGGAGACTGACCAGTTCAGAACTGGACCAGGGAATGTCCTGACCTTTCACTCTGACCTGGCAAAAAGCAGCATCTATGCAGTGAAAGATTGATTTCCAAACAGATTAATACTTGAGGCCAAAATTTAAAATTGCTTCGATGCAGATCTAAAGAACAAGGCTTGAGCAGCAAGACAGACCTTCACATAAACTGCCAAACCACTGCATATTTAGATACCAGACAACCAGAGCTCTGTCATGCATCTGGTAAAATATCATTAGATTTTACCTTCTAGAGATTTTTTTAACAGAAGAAGAAACATTTATAATGACTTATAACACTGAATCTTTTGGTTCCTGGTGACTTGTATAAAACATAACATGTGAGACTCAAGTAAATTAAGAGTATTTAACAGGATGTCAAATAACTAAGCAAACTCAAACTCAGTGGAATATTTTATTCAGTGCTGGTGAGAAGGAAAAACTCAAAAGGACAGAACGTGCCAGAAGATGTTTGATATCTGTCATATCACTTAAAGTATTTTCTTAATGTTCCTGAGACAACAGGAGCTGTGCAGTTCTTTCAAGTGAGGGTAGAGGAGAGCTGACTATCCGCTGGGTGACCTGTATGACCCTGTGGAGGGCTCTCTTCTATTTTTCTCAGGGATGTTATTCTTTCTGAGAACTCTCAAAAGGCAGTCTCTTCTGGGCTTTCTTCACTAGTGGGAAGGAAAAACTCCCTTTGACAGGAAGAAACCTTCAGCAGAACCAGGCTTGGGGGGCATCTGCCGCGACTGGTTGGGGTGAGAGGAGGAAAAAAGGAACATTTTAAGCCAAATCTAAGCCTAAACCTAATCTAAAAGCAGAGAGGGTGTCCCCGAATTCTGTCTCCTGAATTCAAATATCCCGATATTGCGCAAATGGAAGAAAGCAGTCATTTGTTTAATATGCGGATTGAGTCAGCCATTTGGAAGGAGCTCAGAGAGAGCCGCTGCTCCTCCACATAGGAAGGAGACGGCGAAGTCTGTCGCCTCGAGGGTATGGTGTTCTGAAGGGGCATGTCCTACTGGGAGGAGCCCCCCGAGTAGACCTGGGACATGCTGGAGAAATGAAACCTATCGGCTGGCCTAGGAGCAACTCAACATTTCTGTAGATAAGTTGGAGGAGGTAGTGACAAAGACGTCAAGTCCTTCCTGCTGTTGCCCCTGTGACCCGAATTCAGATAAGCAGAAGAAAGTAGCCCGATGTTTTATTGTTTTGTTATTTTAAATTTGAACTTTTATTGACCTTGTTGTCATGAATTTTTCGAACAGCATACATCATTCACAATGCACCACACCTTTCAGCCACAGATTATTAGTTTTTTGGATGTTAATTTGGCTTATTTTAATAATATGCCAAAATCTTTTGTAGTAACATGTTTTCATATTATATTGGTTTATTTTCATTATTTTTCTTTGTTGTTGAATATAACCTGTAATGTTGATAATGCATGATGTGAGGTACTGCACAGTTAAGCAGCATGATTCATTAATGAAGAATGTGATAAATAGTTAAATGCCTTGGTTTAGAGTTTTTGAGATTAAACAGTTCTCAGATTGAATTTCTTATCTGAGTGTTTTCTTAATTTTAGACCAATCGTTCAGTTTACTTTTTTTCCCTTGTCGCCAGGAACATCCCAAATTGTGATCATCAACAGTTAACATGTTTCCTGTTTATTTTTATTTATTTACTTTTAAACTAAAAACTTCTAATAAGCATGGTTATATAAGATAATAATCGACACACCTATGCATTTCCATGAAGTGGAGTTAACAACCTTCTTTTCCTGTGAGGTCTTTAATCTGTCAGACCTATGATGAACTCACAGAAATGGACAACTCTCCAAATGGAGCATCTGGAACACGGAGAGTGGAATATGGAAACAAATCTAAACAGTTTACCTGGAACAACAGATCTTGAGATACAAGAGAAGGTGAAACTAACATCACACCCAGCTGCTGCTTCTGCTGTAACAAAGTGTGGAGGGAGGACTTCCTGTGTTATGGCGAATGAGCTTCAGTGATTAAAACTGAAGGACAGAAGATTCATTTCAGTGCGTAAAAACTGCTCAGAAACACGAATAACTAAAATTTTTTAAAGTCAGTTAGCATTCCTGCTATGGTGGCGCAGCTTCGTCTCACATGATAGGAAGGTCAAAATATCTTTAGATCTTTTTAAAGATGTAAAATACCATCAGTGTTTGTTTTTTTGGTAATTAAATGTCCTAAATTTGATGTTAAAAAGCTGGGAGCAGCTCTACCTGCAGGTACGTTGAAGCCTGAATGAAGGCACATCAGCGTGCAGCGATTTTCCACTTGTGGGACAAATAAATGCAGATTTGCTGTGTGTGTGTGTGTGTGTGTGTGTGTGCAACATTGGCATTTGTTTACTTAGATCCAAGGCAGGCCAAACCTCTGTGTTACAACCTACATACAAAAGACAGACATTCACAATATATGGGTACACAAGTCTGTTTTATTTCAAAGTCTTTCAAACTTTGAAACGAACCTTGCATTTCTTGCAGCTGGCAACAACGGTCGTGCATTCAGTATAGTTGTGACTTCCGCAAAAAATGTGGTCAAAATCTCATGAGTAAGTTGAAGCATTTCTATCAGGCATTTCTGAAAGTTGTAACACAGAGGTTTGGCCTGCCTTGGATCTGAGCAACTCTGAGTGAGCAAATGCAAATGTGCCAGGCCTCAAGGACAATGGGTGGTTTGCACAACAAAAGCTGTAGGAGAAACAAGCTGACGACCTGTGAAAATCTCAGCAGGGGTGCTTAACACCTCGGGACTTGCACCAGAAAATAAAAAAGCCAGTAATTCTAGGGGGTATTGGGTTTAGGGAAGTTACGCAAATTTGCGCAGGATAGTAAACCTAGTGTTAAACAAACCAATAAATAAACTGAACTCAGACACAAGTAAATGTATAAATAATGTGCCAAAGAATCTATTCCTAAAAGTAGTGGGAACAAAAAGAAAAAGTTAGTTCCACAGTTAGTTCCATTACACAAGGTAGAATTTTGGGTATAAGAATGGGGAGTTATATTTCATCATGCAAAACAAAGGTTGTGGTCTTTACAAACAAGAAATCAATTCCTCATATTAATCTTAAGTTGAGGATTCTCTATAGATAAATTTAATATTATGAAAAATAAAAGAATAACATAATTTAGGAGCTTGTACGGGAGAACTAATTGCAATTCTGATGTGTCGTGGAATTTTGTAAATAAGGTCTGCAACACAGAAAGAGCTGTGATCAAGCTATTTATTAATGCGCAGGAGAGCCAACACACACATCAAACATCACAGTTCACGGTCATGCCAGCTCTGCCCTTGGGATGTCTCAGCTCCTCTTTTATACCCCTCCACACACAGCCCTCTGTATCTTTTAGTTACAACAGGTTTCTGTCCCACGGGCTGTGGCTGGGCAGAGAGCAACTTCCACTATCTTTTCCCCAGGAAGCTCCTGTCGCTGGCCCTGAGTTTCATCCTTCTGAGCAAACCAGTGAGCAGATGACATAGTGAAACAACTTTACGCCTAGCTAAGCAGTTTTCCTTACGAGGTCATACTGACACACACACACACACTTCACCTAAGCATAAAAAGGTAATACCAAATCCTACAGTGAGATTCTAAACAAATAAATCTAAATGTGAGGATAACTAGAATTTTCCATAACACATGTCATTAGATTGGGTACAGGAAGTTGGACCAAACGTTTTAGTATGTTCAGACTCAAGTAGTGCATTAACAAGTATTTATAATATGCATTCATACTCAAGACCAGACATCATATTAGAAATAACTCATTCAGTTTTCAGGATTTAAAAAATGGCACAGAGGTCAAGTTAATGTGGGTTCCTGTACATATTGGCATAGAGTGAAATGAGTTTACAGACGAATTTCCTAAAAGTGCAGCAAAGAAAAATGTGGTAGATTTTAATGTGAAAATGAGCAAAAATGAAGTTAAGAGTGTAGTTAAGTTACATGGTAAGAAGAAATTGCAAGACCAATGGGACAGAGAAGTCAAGACAAGATATTATTACAATATTTTTTTAAAATTGAGTGAATTTATAAAATGTCATAGAATAAAGAAAGAAGAGGATGTTATGTAAAGGATGAGATTTGGTCACACGGGATTAAACAGATTAATATAATTAACAACACATGCTATAGGTTATTGTTATTATTGCAGACAACTAAACAGTAGAGCACATATTCTTAGATTGTAATAAATGCTCCCATGAGAGATTGGTATTAGTCAGAAATCTTCATAAGAACAAGAATAATTTAAGGATAAGGGAATTACTTCATATAGTTTTTTGCTGATATTTTTAAATTTTTGAAAGAGACAGGGATTTTAAGAAGAAAACTAGAAAGGGAAAATTTCAGAAGAAATTTTATGTGTGCCTATGCCGCTGGTAATCAGTGTAGTTTGCCATTCATACAGCTACAGAGAGCAAAACTCAGAAGAGCAGCCATTCTCCACCATGAACTATGGTAAAAACAAACACCGCTCGCGCCTCACAGATGACAGCTTACAGTTTTGGGTAAAGATGAAGTTACTTCGTACAGCGCCGATTTGCAGACGCTGTGCACACAGGTTCATGAGCAGAAGTCCCATTGTACCACGGCAGATCCGACAATGTTTGCATGAACACGCTTTGAAGCATTACGTTATGGACCACTTTTCACACATGGTTGGTGTACCCAAACAGCCGGCTGTAGCTTTTCAACTCACAGCCCGACACACACCCAAAAAACAGCCGAGAGAGCACAGACTACGCCCGAGAGGCGTGATTGCAGGTGCCGCTCAGGTGGGTCCACCTCCCCTGCAGCGGCACTGCAGACCACGCCCGCCACACACACATGAAACACGTAAAATAAATATTTATGCACTTTTGCATTCACTTTTTGTTTTTGTTATTTTTTTACACAGTGTTCTGAATGATGAACAATGGTCTACAGCCAATCTTGTGTATTATTATACAAACTTTGGTTGTAAGATTCAGATAACTATTTAATAAAAGCTAAATATTTTATATGAGAGTAAGAAAGAAAAGTATATCTTTGTGTCCACCTTTCTCTGTTAATGCCCTACCTGGCCCCCTGGCAAAAGCTTTGCTAGATCCGCCCCTGCACAGTTACCAGCTGTCAGCTACACAAAAAAAGGAGCTTGGTGTATATTTGTCTCTCAGAAACAGTTCATAACTTCCTTCAACTCATTCATGTCACCTAAGGGTAAACCTGTTTCTCCATCACCTGTTCAGCTCTGATGATTCAGTAAGGACATCTGGTTTGGAACAGCCGTTTTTACAGCTGTGGCTGCAGCAAACATCAGCTGATACTAGAAATTAAAAGCAAATGAATTCTAACAACAGCTGATCAAGCTTAAACATGCTGCTGTTGTTTAGCGCGATAAACAAACAAGAGAGAAAAGCCGATCATTGATCAGTTTCATGACTGAAGTTTCAACAGGCGAGAGAATGACAGGGAGGCTGTCATAAAGTTCAACATCGGTAACATCGGTAACTTAGCGCGCACACACAGCTGTATACAAACTCCCTCGTGCTAGCTAGCACGCAGTACAAGTTATTGTAAGTGATTGAAAAAGTCAGCACAACGAAAATAAACTACACCTAAACTCGGTTTATATCTGACCCAAATAGAGTGCAGGTCATAACTTCTTACCTGAAATTCAGTTCACCTCACGCTCCTGCCTTCGCTTTCCCTGATCCACGATTGACCTCCGCGTTAGCAAACACCGGTTGATCGGCGGTAGCCTCACCGCCTTTTATGTCTCGTTCGCGGCATGTCCTTTCTGTCACACACCGGTGGATAGCTGCCCTCTGTTGTAGCTCCACCACCAAACAACTCAGTTATTTTTTCCACATCGACATCAGCTGATACTAGAAATTAGAAGCAAATGAATTCTAACAACAGCTGATCAAGCTTAAACGTGCAGCTGTTGTTTAGGCGATAAACAAACAAGAGCGAAAAAGCCGATCATTGATCAGTTTCATGATTGAAGTTGCAACAGGCAGAGAATGACAGGGGAGGCTTCGTATCGACAGAATAAATCGTAATATTTTCTCTGAATGTGGCACGATTCCGTTTGTACGGCAACTCTACGAACGAACCCTTATGAATAAAATAAAGTCCAACGTCAGTAACTTAGCGCCAAGACACAGCTGTATACAAACTCCCGTCGTGCTAGCTAGCACGCAGTACGATTGTAAAAGTCAGCACAATGAAAACAAACTACACCTAAACTCGGTTTATATCTGACCCAATAGAGTGCAGTTCATAACTTCTTACCTGAAATTCAGTTCACCTCACGCTCCTGCCTTCGGTTTCCAGCATCATCGGCCCATATAAACGAAAAATAAGTCCAGCTAAAACACATACTGTCGGCGACGACGGGTGCTGACACGAGTTTCACCCGCCTCAATATAAGCCAAGCCTGGGTGCTTTTTCACGAAGGGTCGCTAGCGGCCGCGAGCTAACTATGCTAGGCTATAGTTAGCTAGCCGGCTATCAGCAACACATAAGAGAACTGCTGCTAAATAAACTACACCTAAACTCGGTTTATATCTGACCCAAATAGAGTGCAGGTCATAACTTCTTACCTGAAATTCAGTTCACCTCACGCTCCTGCCTTCGCTTTCCCTGATCCACGATTGACCTCCGCGTTAGCAAACACCGGTCGATCGGCGGTCGCTGCATGTCCTTTCTGTCATACACCGTGGATAGCTGCCCACTGTTGTAGCTCCGCATTATAGCACCACCAAACAACTCAGTTATTTTTTCCACATCCAGCTGTAACTCCGATTCTGTGCGAGCATTTGCGAGAGACCGGGAGGTGAAAGGAGAGAGAGAGTCCCTCGCTGTGCATTTGCAGCCAAGTCGCGGCAGCTAGCTAGGTAGCCGGCTAGCTGTCAGGCAGGACCGAGGTCGTCAGAGCACTGTCGCTAATATGATAAAACAAGCAGATATTTGAAGTTTACACACCTACATTCTCGCCTGAAAATATCTTAAAAGTTGATTTTGTGACCTAGAAACACTAATAAAAGACATATAAAAGCAAGTGGTGGCCGCCATTGTTTAACTCGGCAGAGGTGTGCTATGAATTGTGGGATATGGAGTTTTCCACCAAGCATAGAAGCCATTGTGTTTACCGTAACTATTCAATGGTTCGCGCAACCTTAAAACCTCAATGGTTCCTGAAAGCAGCGAGGCTGTGCGCGCCATTGATATTGTCATCATTACGGTATCCAAATAAGGGTTACGACAGGCTGTACCACTCCCGGCATACCACTAGAGAGAGCCAACACACCACAAATGAAGTTTGAAATTTGTTTCAATGGGACCAAAAGATGGCGCCAACACACCACAAATGAAGTCTGTTTATTTGGCGCCAAAAGATGAATTGGCCTAAATTTGCACTAAAATATTAATATTTAAAAACTATAAAAGTCATGAACACCAAAAGTCATGACATAATAGTCCAGCTCCAGCCGCACAAAATGATCTAACATATGTAACCCTAATGTCAAAACTGTTCGGCAGAGGAGCGCGGGAAAATTTTCACTAAAATATTAATATTTAAAAAACTATAAAATTCATAAAGACCAAAAGTCATAGCACACCATTCCAGATCCGGCCGCACAAAATGAGGTAACATATATGAAGCTTATCTCAAAACTGCGGGGCGAGATTCGCTGCAAAATTTCAGGCGGAAACTGGAGAATAATAATAATAACTAGAAAGCGAAAATTTCAGAAGAAATTTTATGTGTGCCTATGCCGCTGCTAATCTGTGTAGTTTTCCATTCATACGGCTACAGACAGCAAAACTCAGAAGAGCAGCCATTCTCCACCATGAATTATGGTAAAAACAAACACCGCTCGCGCCTCACAGATGACAGCTTACAGTTTTGGGTAAAGATGAGGTCACTTTGTACAGCCCCGATTTGCAGACGCTGTGCACACAGGTTCATAAGCAGAAGTCCCTCTGTACCACGGCAGACCCCGACAATGTTTGCACGAACACACTTTGAACCAGTACGTTATGGACCACTTTTCACACATGGTTGATGTACCCTCCCAGCCAGCTGTAGCTTTTCAACTCACAGCCCGACACACACAAAAAACAGCCGAGAGAGCAGAGACTACGCCCGAGAGGTGTGATTGCAGATGCCCCTCAGGTGGGTCCACCTCCCCTGCAGCGGCACTGCAGACCACGCCCCGCCACACATATCAAACACGTAAAATAAATATTTATGCACTTTTGCATTCACTTTTTGTTTTTTGTTATTTTTACACAGTGTTCTGAATGATGAACAATGGTCTACAGCCAATCTTGTGTATTATTATACAAACTTTGGTTGTAAGATTCAGATAACTATTTAATAAAAGCTAAATATTTTATACAGGGAGTGCAGAATTATTAGGCAAATGAGTATTTTGTCCACATCATCCCCTTCATGCATGTTGTCTTACTCCAAGCTGTATAGGCTCGAAAGCCTACTACC
The DNA here is from genome assembly GCF_013358895.1 of Oreochromis aureus. Taxonomy (NCBI): domain Eukaryota; kingdom Metazoa; phylum Chordata; class Actinopteri; order Cichliformes; family Cichlidae; genus Oreochromis; species Oreochromis aureus. Next base: position 5,498,897 of record NC_052962.1, on the reverse strand, counting down.
AATTAAGCATATTAGGTGATGTGCATCTCTGTAATGAGAAGGGGTATGGTCTAATGACATCAACACCCTATATCAGGTGTGCATAATTATTAGGCAACTTCCTTTCCTTTGGCAAAATGGGTCAAAAGAAGGACTTGACAGGCTCAGAAAAGTCAAAAATAGTGAGATATCTTGCAGAGGCATGCAGCAGTCTTAAAATTGCAAAGCTTCTGAAGCATGATCATCGAACAATCAAGCGCTTTCATTCAAAATAGTCAACAGGGTCGCAAGAAGCGTGTGGAAAAACCAAGGGGCAAAATAACTGCCCATGAACTGAGAAAAGTCAAGCGTGCAGCTGCCAAGATGCCACTTGCCACCAGTTTGGCCATATTTCAGAGCTGCAACATCACTGGAGTGCCCAAAAGCACAAGGTGTGCAATACTCAGAGACATGGCCAAGGTAAGAAAGGCTGAAAGACGACCACCACTGAACAAGACACACAAGCTGAAACGTCAAGACTGGGCCAAGAAATATCTCAAGACTGATTTTTCTAAGGTTTTATGGACTGATGAAATGAGAGTGAGTCTTGATGGGCCAGATGGATGGGCCCGTGGCTGGATTGGTAAGGGCAGAGAGCTCCAGTCCCACTCAGACGCCAGCAAGGTGGAGGTGGAGTACTGGTTTGGGCTGGTATCATCAAAGGTGAGCTTGTGGGGCCTTTTCGGGTTGAGGATGGCGTCAAGCTCAACTCCCAGTCCTACTGCCAGTTTCTGGAAGACACCTTCTTCAAGCAGTGGTACAGGAAGAAGTCTGCATCCTTCAAGAAAAACATGATTTTCATGCAGGACAATGCTCCATCACACGCGTCCAAGTACTCCACAGCGTGGCTGGCAAGAAAGGGTTTAAAAGAAGAAAAACTAATGACATGGCCTCCTTGTTCACCTGATCTGAACCCCATTGAGAACCTGTGGTCCATCATCAAATGTGAGATTTACAAGGAGGGAAAACAGTACACCTCTCTGAACAGTGTCTGGGAGGCTGTGGTTGCTGCTGCACGCAATGTTGATGGTGAACAGATCAAAACACTGACAGAATCCATGGATGGCAGGCTTTTGAGTGTCCTTGCAAAGAAAGGTGGCTATATTGGTCGCTGATTTGTTTTTGTTTTGTTTTGAATGTCAGAAATGTATATTTGTGAATGTGGAGATGTTATATTGGTTTCACTGGTAAAATAAATAATTGAAATGGGTATATATTTGTTTTTGTTAAGTTGCCTAATAATTATGCACAGTAATAGTCACCTGCACACACAGATATCCCCTAAAATAGCTAAAACTAAACACAAACTAAAAACTACTTCCGAAAACATTCAGCTTTGATATTAATGTGTTTTTGGGTTCATTGAGAACATGGTTGTTGTTCAATAATAAAATTATTCCTCAAAAATACAACTTGCCTAATAATTCTGCACTCCTGTATGAGAGTAAGAAAGAAAAGTATATCTTTGTGTCCACCTTTCTCTGTTAATGCCCTACCTGGCCCCTGGCAAAAGCTTTGCTAGATCCGCCCCTGCACAGTTACCAGCTGTCAGCTAAATAAAAAAGGAGCTTGGTGTTTATTTCTCTCAGAAACAGTTCATAACTTCCTTCAACTCATTCATGTCACCTAAAAAAAGGTAAACCTGTTTCTCCATCACCAGTTCAGCTCTGATGATTCAGTAAGGTCATCTCCTGGTTTCGACCAGCCGCTTCTACAGCTGTGGCTCCAGCAAACATCAGCTGATACTAGAAATTAAAATCAAATGAATTCTAACAACAGCTGATCAAGCTTAAACATGCTGCTGTTGTTTAGCGCGATAAACAAACAAGAGAGAAAAGCCGATCATTGATCAGTTTCATGACTGAAGTTTGAACAGGCGAGAGAATGACAGGGAGGCTGTCATAAAGTTCAACATCAGTAACTTAGCGCGCACACAGCTGTATAGAAACTCCATCGTGCTAGCTACCACGCAGTACGAGTTATTATAAACTGATTGTAAAAGTCAGCACAACGAAAATAAACTACACCTAAACTCGGTTTATATCTGACCCAAATAGAGTGCAGGTCATAACTTCTTACCTGAAATTCAGTTCACCTCACGCTCCGACCGGCAGCCGCCTGCTTCTCCTGCCTTCGGTTTCCCTGATCCACGATCTACCACCGGTCGATCGGGCGGTCGCCTCGCCGCCTCGTTCCCGCATGTTCTTTCTGACACACACGGTGGATAGCTGCCCTCGGTTGTAGCTCCGCGTCAGCGACTCACCAAACAACTCAGTTATTTTTTCCACATCGACCAGCATCTGGACAATCCACCGCCTTTCACTGTTTGTACCGTTACTAAAAAAAAAAACCCTCATCGGCTCATAAAAACGAAAAATAAGTCCAGCTATGACCCTGAGTCAAAAAGACAGCCAGCTCGGGTTAGCTAGCTACCTGTCTAGCTCTTTGCAGGCACCGAAAACATCAGAGCTAATATGGGATGTCTTGGTAACACGAGCAGATATTTGAAGTTTACATCTGGCCAATCCACCACCTTTCACTGTTTATACCGTTACTAAAATGAATAAATAAATAAATCATCGGTCCATATAAACGAAAAATAAGTCCAGCTAAAACACATACTGTCGGCGAGCGACCGGGTGCTGACACGAGTTTCACCCGCCTCAATATAAGCCAAGCCTGGGTGCTTTTTCACGAAGGGTCGCTAGCGGTGCTAGCTAACTATGCTAGCGGCGCTAGCTAGCTAGCCGGCTATCAGCAACACATAAGAGAACTGCTGCTAAATAAACTACACCTAAACTCGGTTTATATCTGACCCAAATAGAGTGCAGGTCATAACTTCTTACCTGAAATTCAGTTCACCTCACGCTCCTGCCTTCGCTTTCCCTGATCCACGATTGATCGGCGGTAGCCTCACCGCCTTGTATGTCTCGTCACGCATGTCCTTTCTGTCACACACCGGTGGATAGCTGCCCTCTGTTGTAGCGCCACCACCAAACAACTCAGTTATTTTTTCCACATCGACCAGCATCATCGGCCATATAAACGAAAAATAAGTCCAGCTAAGACACAGACCCTTGCCGAGCGATCGGGCGATTAAACAAATTTTAGCCACCTCACTATCAGCCAAGCCTGGGTGGTTTTTCACGAAGGGGCGCTAGCTAGCTAGCTAGCTAGCCGGCTATCAGCAACACTTAAGAGAATTGTCGCTAATATGGGATGTCTTGATAAAACGAGCAGATATTTGAAGTTTACACACCTACATTGTCGCCTGAAAATATCTTAAAAGTGTATTTTGTGACCTAGAAACACGAATAAAAGACATATAAAACGAAGTGGTGTCCGCCATTGTTTGACTCGGTAGAGGCATGCTATGAATTGTGGGATATGTAGTTTTCACCAAGCATGGCACTCTTTAGGCCGTACTACTCCCGGTATACCACTAGAGAGAGCCAACACACCACAAATGAAGTCTGTTTCTATGGTGCCAAAAGCAGAATCTTTCTCAGGAGCCTAGAAATTGGCCTAAATTTGCACTAAAATCTAAATATTTCAAAAACTATAAAAGTTATAAACACCAAAAGTCACACCATACTAGCCCAGCTCCAGCCACACAAAATGATGTAACATATGTACCCCTATTGTCAAAACTGTTTGGCAGAGGAGCGCGGGAAAATTTTCACTAAAATATTAATATTTAAAAAACTATAATAGTCATAAACACCAAAAGTCATAGCACACCATTCCAGATCCAGCCGCACAAAATGAGGTAACATATATGAAGCTTTTCTCAAAACTGCGGTGCGTGATACGTGCCGAAATTTAGGCGGAAGATGGAGAATAATAATAATAATAATAATAATAAGAATAATAAATCCGACGAATAGTAATATGTGTGCCTCTTTCCATAGGCACACATAATAACTAGAAAGCGAAAATTTCAGAAGAAATTTTATGTGTGCCTATGCCGCTGCGAATCAGTGTAGTTTGACATTCATACGGCTACAGAGAGCAAAACTCAGAAGAGCAGCCATTCTCCACCGTGAACTATGGTAAAAACAAACACCGCTCGCGCCTCACAGATGACAGCTTACAGTTTTGGGTAAAGATGAAGTGACTTTGCACAGCCCCGATTTGCAGATGCTGTGCACACAGGTTCATGAGCAGAAGTCCCATTGTACCACGGCAGACCCGACAATGTTTGCATGAACACTCTTTGAAGCATTACGTTATGGACCACTTTTCACACATGCTTGGTGTACCCACACAGCCGGCTGTAGCTTTTCAACTGACAGCCCGACACACACCCAAAAAACAGCCGAAAGAGCACAGACTTTACGCCCGTGGGTCCACCTCCCTGCAGCGGCACTGCAGACCACGCCCGCCACACACATCAAACACGTAAAATAAATATTTATGCACTTTTGCATTTACTTTTTGTTTTTGTTATTTTTACACAGTAAATGATTAACAATGGTCTACAGCCAATCTTGTGTATTATTATACAAACTTTGGTTGTAAGATGCAGATAACTATTTAATAAAAAGCTAAATATTTTATACGAGAGTAAGAAAGAAAAGTATATCTTTGTGTCCCCTTTCCTGTTAATGCCCTACCTGGCCCCTGGCAAAAGCTTTGCTAGATCCGCCCCTGCACAGTTACCAGCTGTCAGCTACACAAAAACAGGAGCTGGGTGTTTATTTGTCTCTGAGAAACAGTTCATAACTTCCTTCAACTCATTCATGTCACCTAAAGCAGGGCTCGCAAAATTTCAAAATCCCTGGTAGCCCTTCGGGAGGCACTCTTCAGTTTTTGGTAATAAATTTAAGTAGCCGAATAAAAAAAAAGAGGACAATTTTGATTGATGTTTTGTTTCCTTTACAATATTATACATTAAAGTATAATATTGTAAAGGAAACAAAACATCAATCTAAAAATATTTAAAACACAAATTACAACAACAATTTCAATCATCAACTCAAATATTTGGTTCTAATTGAACAAATTTCTATGAACTTGTAAGAACTGTACAACAGGAATCAGTCTGTGTCAGATCCTTATTTTTGACATTTCCACTGAAATCACAGGTAAGAGGCAAGTGCAACCAAGATCTAGGCCATTTGCTTTTTGAAGTTTGCAAAGACTGCTAAATTTTGCCAGTGGTAGTTCACTCTTTGCAACATAGTAGGCTGTTCTAAACAGATTTTTCAGGACTTCTTGTTATGCTTGGTTTATTTTTAGTATGCTTTTGCAATTGGTGTTTGTTCTGGGAAAGATATTGCAGACTGGGCAATAATGCATTTCTTGCATTTGTCATGGGTTCTGATGGGGTCTTTCTTAAAATGACTGGTCCCAGTAACAAAGGCGCTTGTCGACTCAGAAATCGAGGGAAACTCACAACACACCCGGCAGAACATGAGGTTATTTAGCTCGCCGTATTCCAGCCACATAAATTCTTTAGTCCATGAAACCATAAAGCTGCGCTTTCTTTTTCCCTCATAGTCTGATTTGTCATAACTTTTCCGTTTTGTGGTTGGATTTTCTTTGGCTGCCCTTCTTCACCCTGACCTCTCTTGTTTGGCTCTGCAGAACTAAAATACCTGCTTAAATCCATCTGCTCTTACATGCATACTTACATAACGATCAGCAATTCTCTGCGTAATCAGCCTCTATCACGTTTAAGCTTGCTGCAGGAGATTTCACTTGTCATGTTTGATAGTAAGCTAACGATTGATAAGACGATGTCAGAGGAATTGGTGTGCAATTAATCTGTGACTTACCAATTAGTGCTGTCGCTCTCTACACAGTTAGCGCAAAGTGAAAGTGAAAGCAAAAACAAGCGCAAATTCAAACGCGATTTCAATGTGTCACATATTGACAGTGGCTCATCGATGCCGATGACATAATTACTCAGCTACATTTGCGAAAAGAATGCAAAAGCATTGACATATCTTTCCTCCCATGATAGCCCGACGGGCAGGGCTGAGATGGATTTTGGTAGCCCGATTGGAAAAATCGCTAGCCCCGGGACGTCGGGCTAGCGATTTTTCTTGAGCCCTGTAAAGGGTAAACCTGTTTCTCCATCACCAGTTCAGCTCAGATGATTCAGTAAGGACATCTCCTGGTTTGGACCAGCCGCAAAATTAAAATCAAATGAATTCTAACAACAGCTGATCAAGCTTAAACGTGCTGCTGTTGTTTAGCGCGATAAACAAGAGCGAAAAAGCCGATCGTTGATCAGTTTCACGATTGAAGTTGCAACAGGCCAGAGAATGACGGGAGGCTTCATAACGACAGAATAAATCGTAATATTTTCTCTGAATGTGGGACGATTCCGTTTGTACGGCAACTCTACGGACTAACCGTTATGAATAAAATAAAGTTCAACGTCAGTAACTTAGCGCACACAGCTCTATAGAAACTCCTGTGCAATTCATAACTTCTTACCTGAAATTCAGTTCACCTCACGCCCCTGCCTTAGGTTTGCCTGATCCACGATCTACCACCGGTCGATCGGCGGTCGGTCCCCGCCGCCTCCTATGTCTCGCTCCCGCATGTTTTTCTGACACACACGGTAGATAGCTGCTCTCTGTGTGCTCTTGCGTTAGCCAAGACCAAACAACTCAGTTATTATTTCCACATCGGCGGCGCTAGCTAGCGGCGCTAGCCACGCTTAGCTAGTTAGCCGGCAACATCGTCAGATATAATATGGGATGTTTTGACAAAACGAGCAGATATTTGAAGTTTACACACCTACATTCTCGCCTGAAAATATCTTAAAAGTTCATTTTGTGACCTAGAAACACGAATAAAAAAGACGTTTAAAACGAAGAGGTGTCCGCCATTGTTGAACTCGGCAGAGGCGTGCTATGCATTATGGGATATTGAGTTTAAAAACAAGCATACAGATTTCGGCCGTACTACTCCCGGTATACCACTAGAGAGAGCCAACCCACCACAAATAAAGTCTGTTTCTATGGAAATTGGCCTAAATTTGCACTAAAATCTAAATATTTCAAAAACTATAAAAGTCATGAACACCAAAAGTGTATACCATACTAGTCCAGCTCCAGCCGCACAAAATGATCTAACATATGTAACCCTATTGTCAAAACTGTTAGGCAGAGAGGCGCGGGAAAATTTTCACTAAAATATTAATATTTAAAAAACTATAATAGTTATAAACACCAAAAGTCATAGCACACCATTCCTGATCCAGCCGCACAAAATGAGGTAACATATATGAAGCTTGTCTCAAAACTGCGGGGCGAGATTCGCTGCAAAATTTCAGGCGGAAACTGGAGAATAATAATAATAATAATAATAATAATAAATCCGACGAATAGTAATATGTGTGCCTCTTTCCATAGGCACACATAATAATAATAAATCCGACGAATAGTAATATGTGTGCCTCTTGGCATAGGCACACATAATAACGTTGGTACTCTAGGTTCTGATAAAAAATTACGATCTAGTACGTGGCGCTAATGCACCAAGAAGTTGTTTGCCAACCGCCATAAAACAGAAGAAGAAGAAGAATTACACCGCTTTTGGGTACACGTCATAGTGAGGGCGCCGGAAATGTAGTTTTTGGAGGCAGACTCATCTGGCGTTGTGGCGGTAAGTTAGTCTGTGCTGCACCGGAGCATGCCCGTTACCGTGTGGGTACCGAGAACGGACAAGAAGGCCTGCTGCCCCGTGCACTCTTGAGCCGGAGCACCCTCGCGGCCCACGGACCTCTCCGGCTAACGTTAGCAGCTAGCCGGTGGGAGGCGGGACGAAGAGCCGAAGCGGCTAAAACAGGTAAACACAGGTGAATTCAGGTAGTTTAGCACGGTAGCTACTCGTTCCTTGTCTGCCCATCCCTCTGCTGGTTCAGGTCTCATGTCTCTCGGTCTTTAACAGCATTTTTACGCCGACAGGCGCTGCGAAAAGAAGCAGCTAACCTTTTAGGTTTTCTAAAGGAGGTCCACCCTGCTTGCCTGCACCAGGGTATCCTTCTGGGGCTCAGTTCAAACTGTTATTGATCTTCTGATGATGTTTCCTGTGATTGGCCAACTTTTGGAAGCCTGCTGAGGGGCAGGAGTCACAGCTTGGGTGTCCCTTCAACACTTTTTGTTCTAATCTGTAAGTCGTTTGAGTCTGATTTCACTGTTTCAGAGGTCATGTTTCTGCACGATGAACTCGGGCCGAAAGTGTCTTAAAGTCAGCCTGTCCGGCCCAGCTCCTGCCGTCACTGCTACTACACTGCTGCAGCTCGCCTCCCATGATGCTTTGCTACAGGAGAAGGAGGAGGAGCAGCGTCACCAGCTGGTGGAGGAAGACACAACTGACTCCAGACTCGTCATCACCATGGGTAATGCACACACATGCACATACACTGGTGGCTTTGTGAGGACCTGTCTCTCTGATGGATTGATCTCTCCATCAGAGGACAGCCAGGTGGAGATGAAGGCTGCCAAAAGGACAGCTGCCAGAAGGAGGAAGAGGAAACTGGCTGAGCAGGAGGAGCCAAAGGATGGGGCCTCAGAGAGTGAGGAGGAGGCAGGAGTGGAGGTGGAGATTGACAGACAGCTGGATCAGTCACTGGAGACAAAGTCCAAACAGCACAACCTGACCACGGTGAACGTGAAAAACATCATCCATGTGAGTGCCTCCACCCACACGCCTGCAGAGGGTGTGATCAACGGTTTTTGATTGCATTCAGGTTTTTAAGCCTACTCTCTTTGAAGCAGTTTAATTTGAAGTATTTGGTCATGAAGTGTCATGTGACTTTACCCATCAATGACTTGAAGGAATAGGATGCTTGTTAGATGGTAACTGTTTATTAAAGACTACTGACAGTCTGTGACAGTCTTTAATACATTCGGTTCTCTGAGGTTACTCTGAGCTCTTTTAAAGATATGAAGTGTAACAAACTCAAAGGCTTTCAACAAGAATATGAGAAACTTGCAGTTTAAAGGTTGGCCTTTGACCCACAGGAAGTGATCACCAATGAGCATGTGGTGGCCATGATGAAAGCTGCCATTAATGAGACTGAGGCTGTCCCTCCATTTGTGAGTCTATCATCCAATCAAAACATTCACTGCCATCACGTGAGTCCTGACCCTGCTTACAGACTTTCTTTCTTTTCTGCAGGAGCCCAAAATGACTCGATCTAAGCTGAAGGAGGTGGTGGAGAAAGGCGTAGTGAGTCCACTTACAGCAGTCAACACACACACACACACACACACACACAGAGCACTCTGAACTTTTTGTTTTCTGTCAGGTGATTCCAACCTGGACTATCTCGCCCATCAAGAAAACCAGTGACATTGTCAAGGTAAACGTCAAAGGTCAAACCTGAAATTCTGACTGCACTCTTTATAAAGTCTTCAGTTGAATGTAACTTTTTAAAATCATCTGAAAAACATTTTAATCCCTGCGTTTTTTTTCTAAATGTTTTAAAATGACACAATCTTTTAATGGCATTTTGTCTGCATTTGACTTGAATTCAATTTTTAACACCGTAAAGTGTTTTTTATCATTTTAACTTTTTCATTGGCATTTTTCATTTATTTAATTTGGGAGAAATAGCCATCACGTTAATTTTTCAAATAATAATGATAAAATAATCTTCTTTAAACAAGTTTTTAAATTGTTTTTAATTTAAAAAATCAGTTCTAAAATGTTAAACAATTCAGATTTAATATTTTTATTTTATTTTAGTTACATCTCTAGATATTAAAAACATTTGAAACTAATATAAAATTTAAAAAATTAGTTTTTCTGTTTTTTTTTTTTTTTTTTTTTTTTAAAGTAGATTATGTAAATGTTTTCATTTGTAATGTTAGTATTTTTTTTTTTTAAAGAAATACTTTTAACTGTGTTCTTGACGATTTGTAAAAAATATACAAACTGCTTTTATAACTTTCTTTATTTTCATGATTATTTACATTGGAGACTCTCACTGAAGGCATCAAAACTATGAATGTTAATCTATGGAATTATGTAGTAAACAAAAAAGAGTGAAATAACTGAAAACATGTTTTATATTTTAGATTGTTTAAAATAGCCCCCTTTGATTACTTCTTTGCACACTCTTGGCATTCTCTTGATGAGCTTCATGAGGTAGTCATCTGAAATGGTTTTCCAACAGTGTTGAAGGGGTTCCCAGAGATATTGAGCACTTATTGGCCATTTTGCCTTCACTCTGTGGTCCATCTTGTCCCAGACTATCTCAATTGGGCTTAAGTCGGGTGACTGCGGAGGTCAGGCCATGGCGCAGCACTCCATGACTCTCCATCTTGGTCAAATAGCCCTTACACAGCCTGGAGCCTGTGTTTGGTGTCATTGTCCTATTGAAAAATAAATGATAGTCCAACTAAACATAAACCGGATCGGGTGGCATGTCGCTGCAGGATGCTGTGGTAGCCATGCTGGTTCAGTGTGCCTTTAATTTGGAATAAAGCCCCAACAGTGTCACCAGCAAAGCACCCCCACCTCACACGTCTTCCTCTATGTTTCACGATTGGAACGGGAAAGATACGGCGGGTGGAACCAAAGATCACAGATTTCCACTGGTTTAATATCCATTCCTTGTATTTCTTGGCCCAAACAAATCTCTTCTGCTTGTTGCTTTTTCTTAGTAGTAGTTTCTTAGCAGCTATTTGACTATGAAGGCCTGATTCACGCAGTCTCCTCTGAACAGTTGATGTACAGATACTGCATTTCGTTGCCTTGTACTTGTGACATGTGCAATGACAATAAAGTTGAATTCTACAGATGTGTTTGCTACTGGAACTCTGTGTGGCATTTCACCACTAATCTGAGGTGCTGTTAACTTGCGATTTCTGAGGATGGTGACTCGAATGAATTTATCCTCAGCAGCGGTCCTCATGTGTGCCAGTTTCATCGTAGCGTTTGGTGGTTTTTGCCACTGCACTTGGGGACACACTCAAGATTTTAGCAAATTTCCGGAGTGACTGACCTTCAAATCTTAAAGTTATGATGGACTGCCATTTCTCTTTACTTAGCTGATCGGTTCTTGCCATAATATAAATTCCAACAGTTGTCAAATAGGGCTGTCAGCTGTGTACCAACCTGACCTCTGCACAATACAACTGATGATCCCCAACTGTGTTAAGAAGGGAAGAAATATCATAAATCACAGGTGTCGAACTCCAGGCCTCGAGGGCCGGTGTCCTGCAGGTTTTGGATGTGACCTTGATCCAACACAGCTGATTTAAATGGCTAAATTACCTCCTCAACATGTCTTGTAGTTCTCCAGAGGCCTGGTAATGAACTACTTATTTGATTCAGGTGTGTTCACCCAGGGTGTTATCTAAAACCTGCAGGACACCGGCCCTCGAGGCCTGGACTTCGACACCCCTGTCATAAATGAACCCTGAAAAGGCTCACCTGTGTGGTGAAAACTATTTCAGGTGACTACTCATGAAGCTCACTGAGAGAATGCTAAGCGTTTGCAGCGCTGTCAACGAAGTTTGTGTCTATAACTTTCTGGAATTTAAACTATAAGACAAATTTAGAGTTATTTATAAATTTTGTTTTGCTACATTTCTATATATCTTGCTTTATATATTTGATATCTTCAGTTTGCAGTTACAATGTAGAAAGTAGTACAAATAAGGAAAAACCATTAAATGACAAGGTGTGTCCAAACTTGTAACTAGTAGTGTATATATGACCTGACCTTTAGACAGAGTATGACCAGTTCTAAAGCAGGTTAAAAATTTTAAAATAATTCGAAGTAAAAAGAGGCATTGTTAAAGTCCTTTTTTCTCTAACTTTAGTGGGTTTTTTTAGTAATCATAAAATGTGATTCTTATTTCTCTGCTGAACGCTGAGACTAATGCTGTAGGATGTGTGTGATCTCCTTTGTTTTCTGTGTGGAATTACGGTGTCAATGAAGTTTAAGCTATATGTGTCTGTCTTCAGGCTCCGCAGTTTGTCGACATCCCTCTGGCTGAGGAAGACTCCTCTGATGATGAGTACCATCCTGAGGAGGAGGAGGAGGACGAGACGGCTGAAGACGTGAGGCTCCAAGCGTCTGCAGCATGCTGTGATGTTGATAATGACTGGCTACTGATTTTTGATTGGGTGTGTGTGTAGACATTCCAGGAGAGTGACATGGAGAGCACAGCTTCGTCTCCTCGAGGGAGTCGGCTGCCCCGAGCTGAGGACGACAGCTCCAGCCCATGGCAGGTCCTCAGAGTGTGATCATCACCGTCAGTCTGCTGATCAGTCAGAGCTTTAGAAGTGAAAATGTGTGAAACAATCAGTTTTTGGCTGGTCCCTCAAACGTCAGCTTGTTGGAAAAGAACAAATTCAAAAACGTTATTGCCAAACGGCAAAACTACTGATCAAATTATTTCTGTGGATCTAATGGTAAAACATGGAGATTTGAGTGAAAACAGGATTATTCAGCAGTTTTAAACACACTGATTTATGAAACCTGAGTATAAAACATTGTTTTTATTGGCTGATCTTCCTAAAAGCTCTGATTTGACTTGATTTGAATGTGACACTGTCTACCTCAGGGTCTCCAACTCCAGTCCTTGAGAGCTACTGTCCTGCAACTGTTAGATGCATTCTTGTTCCAACACACCTGAATCAAATGAAGGGCTTGTTACCAGGCCTTGGCCAAACTTGATGGCATGCCGAAGAAGTAGCTCAACCATTTGATTCAACTGTGTTGGAGTAGGGATGCATCTAAAAGCTGGAGCACAGTAGGTTTCAAGGACTGGAGCTGGAGAGCCCTGGTCTACCTGAACTTTAAAGCCTGCTTCCTGTCTTCCGTCCTATCAGAACTCGCGGAGCCGGTCCAGACTTGTGAGGGCAAGGTCTGTTTCCATGGGACCACCCCCTCCCCCCAAAGCTCCACTTCCTAAACCTGTGACTGACAGGACCTTCCTGGAGAAGCTTCATGCTGTGGAGGAGGAGCTGGCTGTTTGTATGGAGCCCTATCAGGTAACCATGGAGACAAGCTGGTCATGTGAATCAATATAGATAAAAGCGAGAGGTCATTATGGATCATCTCTGTGTTATCAGCCTCTGTCTGAGTCGGAGGATGAGACGGGTCTCATGGCGTATCGGACTCGGTCCAAACGTCCTCTCAGGGATGTCCCACTGGGCCGGCTGGAGGCAGAACTCCAAGCTCCTGACATCACACCTGATATGTACGACTCTAGCTCCACCCATGAGGACAGGGAGTGGACTGATTGGCTGAGAGGGCTAATGAGCTCAGACATGGACAATGAAGGTGAGGTTCATAACCGAGCAGGGATTCAAGCTCTGACTGGACTTAAATTGATCTTTTTCTGACAGAGGAGTGTGATGATGAGGATGATCCAGAGTACAACTTCCTGGCTGACATCGACGAGCCCGATGTAGAGGATTACCGTGACGACAAGGCTGTCCGCATCACCAGTAAGTACGCAAACACACACGTGTTCAGATTTTTCCTGAATTTACAAAGGAGCTGCTCAGTCATCTGTTTAAACTCAGTGCACACCTTCCCCAGGGTGCCTCAGGTTATCAGCCATAATATCTGAGAAATCAGTAATCAGTGGGCGGCTAACAATCAAAGGTCCATGGATGTTTGTTTTTTTTTTGTTGTTGTTGTTTTTTTTCCCTTCCTCTTCTCTCCTCCAGTCTACACTGAACTGAACCCCTCACACACACACTCTGATGGATGCATCAAGGGAATGTGTGTGTGTGTCTGTGTTTTTGACTGACTGAACAAGGCAAAGAAAGTGCTGACTCATAAATGATCAATAAATGTGATTAATACCTGCTGAAAATGATAATTTGTGTTTGTCTTCAGAAAAGGAGGTGAACGAGCTGATGGAGGAGCTCTTTGAAACGGTATAAAACACCTTCAGGTCACCTATCTCTTTACATGTCTCCTCAGTGTCTCCTCACCTGTCTCCTGTCTGTGTCTCAGCTGAAAGAGGACCTGGCTGGACAGGAAGTGGATGATGAAGGCCACGAGGAAGAGGAAGAGCCACAGGAGGAAGCACAAACATTTCAAACCCACACACCGGAGGAGCAGCAGGACAGGTGCGCAACTAACACACGCACACGGTCGGATATTCATATCTTGTGAGGACATCTAATTGACATGCTTTCCCTAGCCACGAACCCTAACCATAAAAAAGAAATGCCTGAACCTAACCATAACACAATTGTAACCCTGACACTAAAACCACATTTTGATTCTCAAAAATGCCTTCAAATTTGTGGGTACTGGGATTTTGGCCCGGATGAGGGCTGGTGGTCCCCACAAGTATAGTAAACTTCCAATTTTTGGTCCCCACAAAGACATGAATACACGCTCACACACACAGATACATCACTGTCTGTGTGTTTTCATGTCAGAGAGTGTGCTGATGATGAGGCTGAGGATGGACGAATCAGAGAGCTGCGCACAGTGAAGCAGCAGCTGGCATTGATAAGAAAGAAACAGCTGACTGGAGTGCCACATGACACGCACACAGAGTTGATCATGCTCAAAGTGAGCGTTGAGCAGAAGAAACGCCTGCAGCAGCAGCTCCAACAGGTAAACTCCACTCTTTCAGCATGGCGGCTGAGAGCTGTTACCATGCTTTTACCATGATAACAGCACCTGAACTCAGCTGTCGTCTTTGTTTCAGCATGTCCAGCTACTTACTCAGGTTTACCTGCTGACCTCACTTGTGCCCAGACTGCACAGCGAAGCGGAGACCTGCCGGCAGTTCCTGGTAACTCACCTGGATGTGTTGTGATGTACTTCTTGTTGTTAATGCACCCATTGAAGCTCACTTCCTGTCTTTCAGTGTGAGCTAGACCTGCTGGCGCAGCGGGCCGAGCTGATTGGTTTGTTGGCTCTTCCTGGTTTCTGTAGTGTCTTCAGAGCATCCAACCTGCAGGTGGCGCTGCAGCTGCTGGAGGAGCTGCGTCAGGCTCCCATCAGCTACCAGCCACAGCTTCGCCCCCGTGATGCCCGGGGACGCAGTGAGTACAGGTGGGGGCGGGACTTCTTGATGGATCGAATTGAAACTTTGATTGAAACTTGTTTTTACATGCTCACAGTGCGCTGCTTCCCCGTCATGCCGGCTGAGCTTGCCTGGCTCTTTGCCACACGGCCCGTCTTCATGTACCCAGAGCTGCTGCCTTGTGCTAGCCTAGATCCCGCGCTGTACTGCCCCCGGAGGACAGCAGCCTTCACTGCAGCTGAGGACTGGTGAGCACACACCCACTGTAACACAAAGAGGTCTGAGAAAAACCTTCACCATATCCTTACTCTGTGATTGCGTGTGTGTGTGTTTCAGTCTGTTGGTGCTCGGCCTCAGGAATATGGAAGGGTCATGTGACCCGCCCAAACTAGTGTCTCAGTTCCTGCTGAGGAAGTCTCTGGTTCAGGTTCGACGAAGGATCCTGCAGTGCTGCCGACCAGGTTTTCCTGACAACGTTGTCAAGGTAACGCAGACATAAATACACATACATGGTGCGTCCCAGTTCACGGGTTGCATCCTTCCAAGCACTTGGCCTTTGCAGTCTAGGTAGGCCGGGTCCTTTGGAGACCTAGAAGGCCAGAAGTATGAGGCTGTTAAGTGGGACGGTCTAGCCTTTGATGCGTTGCTCAGGTTGCCTGGCAAAAATGATATTAGAAACATTTTGGACAGAAATGAAAGCGAAAATTATGTGGGTTTTTAATGAGATTTTTTTGGTTTGTGAAGTATCTGAGGTTGAGACCACAAAACTGTAAATACAATATTGTTGGGCTTAATTTCTGTACCCAACAGTAATTTTAAGATGAACTAGTTAGCTAATGTTGTTCATGAGACTAGTGTCATTTCAGTTTGGTAATGTAAATATGAGATGGCCAATATTAAATGTATAGCAGACTGACTTCTGCTAAACGGGTCAAACTGGGCAAAAATGATAAAAAAACAAAACATAACATCCTTATAAATTATAGCACTATAGATCAACTTACCTCAAAATACATAAAGCATATAAAAATCTACAGCAATATAATTCAACAAACACAGCAGTACTACTAATCCAAAATACTCCATGTTTCAAATACAGTGGCTTGCAAAAGTAGAAGTGGAACGAAAATCATACATGATTCCAAACATTTTTTACAAATAAATAACTGAAAAGTGGGATGTGCGTAATTATTCAGCCCCCTGAGTCAATACTTTGTAGAACCACCTTTTGCTGCAATTACAGCTGCCAGTCTTTCAGGGTATGTCTCTACCAGCTTTGCACATCTAGAGACTGAAATCCTTGCCCATTCTTCTTTGCAAAACAGCTCCAGCTCAGTCAGATTAGATCGGCAGCGTTTGTGAACAGCAGTTTTCAGATCTTGCCACAGATTCTCGATTGGATTTAGATCTGGACTTTGACTGGGCCATTCTAACACATGAATATGTTTTGTTTTAAACCATTCCATTGTTGCCCTGGCTTTATGTTTAGGGTCGTTGTCCTGCTGGAAGGTGAACCTCCGCCCCAGTCTCAAGTCTTTTGCAGACTCCAAGAGGTTTTCTTCCAAGATTGCCCTGTATTTGGCTCCATCCATCTTCCCATCAACTCTGACCAGCTTCCCTGTCCCTGCTGAAGAGAAGCACCCCCAGAGCATGATGCTGCCACCACTATATTTGACAGTGGGGATGGTGTGTTCAGAGTGATGTGCAGTGTTAGTTTTCCGCCACACATAGCGTTTTGCATTTTGGCCAAAAAGTTCCATTTTGGTCTCATCTGACCAGAGCACCTTCTTCCACATGTTTGCTGTCCCCCCCACATGGCTTGTGGCAAACTGCAAACGGGTCTTCTTATGGTTTTCTGTTAACAATGGCTTTCTTCTTGCCACTCTTTCGTAAAGGCCAACTTTGTGCAGTGCATGGCTAATAGTTGTCCTTTGGACAGATTCCCCTACCTTGGCTTGGCTGCATTTTTTTTTTTTTTTTTTGCACCTGTCCCGTTTGGATCTTTAGCCATCAGAATTGTTTGTTGTCTGAAGGCCAAGAAAGATGCCAAGCGGATTTACTTTACCAATTGGATCATCATGGCCTTGCCATATTGGTCCATTTGATTCAGCTGTCCCTCAGAGATGATCGCAGATGATCTGAACACTTGCAGTTTTCACACACGGAAATGTGTGATAAGCTCCAGAATTAAAACACAAATTTAACTTAGCAGCTCATTTAAAAAAACACCACCAAACAGAGCCAGCAAAATGACCGAGCTAACATTAACAGTGCTATGAGTCCTGCTACTACTGTGACATTCAGATTTGAAAACTAGGAAGCATTCAAAGATTGTCAACATTTCAGCGTATTTTGTTTGTGGATATATTACTGGGATCACACTCCTCAGCCTCCCTGGGAAAGTCTATGCCAGGGTGCTGGAAAGGAGAGTTCGTCCGCTAGTCGAACCTCGGATACAGGAGGAACAATGCGGTTTTCGTCCTGGTCGCGGAACACTGGACCAGCTCTTTAGCCTCTCAAGGATACTTGAGGGTGCATGGGAGTTTGCCCAACCAGTCTACATGTGTTTTGTGGACTTGGAGAAGGCATTCGACCGTGTCCCTCGGGGTGTCCTGTGGGAGGTGTTGCGGGAGTATGGGGTGTCTGGCCCATTGCTACGGGCCATTCGATCCCTATACAACCGTTGCAAGAGCTTGGTTCGCATTGCCGGCAATAAGTCGGACTCGTTTCCGGTGGGTGATGGGCTCCGCCAGAGCTGCCCTTTGTCACCGGTTCTGTTCATAATTTTTATGGACAAGATTTCTAGGCGCAGCCAAGTGGCGGAGGGCTTTCACTTCAGTGGCCTCAGAATCTCATCTCTGCTTTTTGCGGATGATGTGGTTCTGTTGGCTTCATCAGGTGAAGGCCTCCAGCTCGCACTGGAACGGTTCGCAGCCGAGTGTGAAGCAGCGGGAATGAGGATCAGCACCTCCAAATCTGAGGCCATGGTTCTCAGCCGGAAAAGGGTGGAGTGCCCACTCCGGGTCGGGGATGAGTTCCTGCCCCAAGTGGAGGAGTTCAAGTATGTCGGGGTCTTGTGATGGGAGAAGGGAGCCGGAGATCGACAGACGGATTGGTGCTGCGGCTGCAGTGATGCGGACGCTGCACCGGTCCGTCGTGGTGAAGAGGGAGCTAAGTGTAAAAGCGAAGCTCTCAATTTACCGGTCGATCACGTCCCTACCCTCACCTATGGCCACGAGCTGTGGGTAGTGACCGAAAAGAACGAGATCGCGGATACAAGCGGCAGAAATGAGCTTCCTCCGAAGGGTGGCTGGCCTCTCCCTTAGAGATAGGGTGAGAAGTTCGGCCATCCGGGAGGGGCTCAGAGTAGAGCCGCTGCTCCTCCACATCGAAAGGAGCCAGTTGAGGTGGTTCGGGCATCTGATAAGGATGCCTCCTGGGCGCCTCCTGGGTGAGGTGTTCCGGGCATGTCCCACCGGGAGGAGGCCCCGGGGCAGACCCAGGACACGCTGGAGAGATTACATCTCTCGGCTGGCCTGGGAGCGCCTTGGTGTTCCCCCGGATAAGCTGGAGGAGGTGGCTGGGGAGAGGGAGGTCTGGGCTTCCCTGCTTAGGCTACTGCCCCCACGACCCGGCCTCGGATAAAGCGGATGAAGATGGATGGATGGATATATTACTGACTTTAATTACCCATAAAGTCATCACAATTTCTGTAAAATTAAAGTCAATTTTTGAACAGTATGCCTTTTACAGTAAAGGCTTTAAAAGCAAGTGGAACTTCACTAGTACTAACATCACTAATGTCACGTAACTTTGCCGACATGTAGCTAAAAGTAATGTTTTCATGTTCTTCGTTATTAGAACATTTGTATTGCTGCATAAATAAGTGAGTACTTATTTTAAAAGTTAATTCTTCGGCCGCTCCACTTGAGCTGTCCTTTATTTTTTCGAAAAATTATCCGCTTTATCACACCTCTGTACATACAAACACACACAGTCTGGCCCTCTCTCTGAGCTCAGTCCATCTGTCTGTCTTCTGCAGACCTTCCGGTACCAGCGGCGGGTGCTCCCAATGCCAGTGGCATGTCGTCCCGTGAATTTAGCAGACTGGCGACCTCCTGTGGAGAGAGAGGAGAGCGTCATGCCTCTGTGGCTGCTGGTAGGAAGGCTGCCTATGTTTCCTTTGTTCCTCTCTGCATTTTCCTGCAGGTCTGCTCTTTATGGAAAACTAGTTCCAGAATAAACACTGATGACATGGTGTCAAACAGTTAACCGAGGAGACCCAGGTAACACTGGAGAGATGAAGCAGGTGCCCAGGGAAAGGGAGGTCTCGGAGTCTCTGCTTAAACTGCTGCCCCCATGGAATGGATTATAAGAGAAGAGGGAAATAGCGAACGTAGTTAACTGGTCAGTAATCAGCCTCGTGGTCCTCCCAGTGTCTCCTCTGTGTTGTCGTGCAGCTCAGGAACCAGTTCCCCATCTGCTGCAGGTTCTGGTTAGAGTGTTAGAGTGACTCGTCATCAGCCAAAGTCCATCATGGAGGAGGAGGAGTCCATCTGCAAACTCATCAGCTTATGGAAGGCAAATGAGACATGACACACGAGGGGTTAGCCACGTCTAAACTGTCAAAGAGCAGTGGTATTGTTTGCATTTAAATAAAGGTGGGAAGTTCCCCTGTGTGTGAAACAGGAAATGTGAGCCAGTCCATTCAGTGAGGCGGGTCTGAGATGATGGTTAGAAGTGACGTGCAGGATGGCAACCTCAGTGAAGAAGTGTGTATGTGTTGCATGTCCAAGTATGAAAAGCAGCAGACACTCAGCTTTGACATCACATGAGGGAGAGTAGCTGAGTGGGGTCAGTCTTACTTTACAGTCACTTTGTTGTTATGTGCACCAAGTATGACGTCACCACTTCCCCAGTTGTTGTTTACTCTGCTGCTTGGGGTGTACCAGAATCACTGCGGTCTTCTTCTCAACCTGAGGTGTCAGCACTGAGAACATCCCTCCCTTTCAGTGCTGGTAAAGGATTAGAAAAGGAACAGGAAACAAAGCTGTTTTCCCCAGAAAGTTTTCCCACTGTTGCAGTGTCTTCCTCTGTGTAATCTGAGAACCACTAGTTCTGATAGACATGAGGTTCACCTACACTCCGCAGGGGGTTATTAGAGGTCATAAAAACCAATGGTGTTTTAGATTCTGAAGAAAGGATGTGATGAGGATTAGCTGATGCAGCTGACAGAGAGACCATTTGTGATGGAAACAAAACCAACTGTGACCTTTGAACTTTCAGCAAACCAAACGGAGAAGTTCCACACTTTATTTTACACTAGATCCTCCGGCAAAAATAGAATATTTCCTTTGAACTAACAAAAAATCTGTTTTGTAATTGGAGCGTTTCTGTGACTTATTGCAGCAACTTTTCCTTTTCTAATGTGGAATCCTGAGACACTTTGTTGAAACTGCATTTGTGTATGTTGGGATGCCTCAGCGATTAAACATGTGCTTAAACTGATTTTACAGTGAATCAGAAGAGAACATTGCTTTCATGTGTGTAATCTGTTTGAAGTCTGAGAATGAGACTACATTAATATCTGTGAATGTAATCATGTATTTGTATATGTATATATAGTTTATTCATGACGTAGGCATCTTTTAATCTTAACGCAAGTTTCAGTCTTCAGTGGGGCTGACACAGGAAACGGTTTCAAAGAGTTTCTGGACATTAAATGCTGTTGTTGTTATTATTATTGTCATTATTATTATTATTATTATTATTATTATTATTAATAATGGCTGAATATATTTTAATATATTTGTCTTCTTCTCACTGATTGGACCTTTAAAATATCTCTTTTCTGTCTTCAGCGCTCTCTCCCCGTCATCTACCCAACCATTAGGGACTATAATAGCTCCGCCTCAAACATCCCAACCCCCTTCAGATGGACTGGAGCCCGGCAGAGTCAGCTGACTTCCCCGCACTCCACCTCCAGCTCCTACAGCTTCCCCCCCGGGACCCGATACCCACCCCACCTCCCTCAGAACCTGGACTTCAGACGGATCGGCTTTGTATTGCTGAATCAACCCCACAACCCCCCTCATCCCCCCGACTATGCCCCCTCCGCTCCCACTCCTCCTCGAGTCCTCCTTCACCGCCTGCTCCTGACCAGGACCGAGTCCCCCACTGATATCTCCACTGCCACTGTGCCTATGGCAACCAGAGAGCAAATTAGACACTACAGTCAGAAACTTGCAGCCCTGAGGAGGAGGGGAAGGGAACACAAATCCTTTACACCTCCTTCCTGCGATGACCCCACCTCCCGTCAGGTGACAGGGGATGATGTCATCAGAACTGATGAAGAGGAGGAGGAAGAAGGTGACATCATCCTGGTTCTGTCTGAATCTTCACCCAGTGCTGCAGGAAGTGTTTCTGTCAGTGACGATGTGCAGGAGGTGGGGTCAGAGAGTAAAGAGGACGGAATCTTGACACCACCTAGAGGAGCAGAAGAAGACAGTGGTGATCCTGATGAAGATGGAGACAGAAAAACTCTCCTTCAGCAGGTGAAACTTTTAGTGGCCAAAGTCAGCTCTCAATGAATCAACCAACTGATTAGTCGGTACTGCAGATATCTGACTTCCTGTTTGGTTTCAGCCACTGTCAGAAGAAAGTGATGAAGATGATCAGAGAGAGTCAGAAGACGTGCTGTTCGCTCATGATTATCTCTACAGGGTGAGGCTTTAATTCTGAAATTGAATTGTATTTAGAAAGATTGTGTAACCGCAGTTGTTTGTATTTCCTGTTACCTGGTCAGGTTTGTGAGGCAGTCCAGATGTATCCAGGCCTGTGGGAGGAACTGGTGTGTGTGTTGGACGAGTTCTCAACTGCTGCAGTTGATGTCCTGTATGACAGAATAAGCAGCGTGCTGCAGCCGTGGCCTCAGCTGCTCAGAGACTTTGCCGCCTTCCTGAACCGCAGACAAGCTCGCCACTGTGGCCTGGTGGGTGACATCACTGTGACCTTGCAGAGGTGTGCTGTGATGTGACTTAGGTGCAACTCATCAGCTCTCTTCATCTCCACAGCTTCTGGAGCAGCAATTATTTGAACGCAGTCGAGTGTTTCTATGGAAACTGAGATGGAGCCTGGGAGAAAGTTCCGCCCTCTACCAACAGGTGGTGTCAGTACTGCAAGGAAGCTCTGCCCCGTTACCTGAGGATATAAACAAGGTAAGGTAGATGACATTTGACCCCTCAGCTGATCTGACCTGAGATCAGTTCCATCATCAGGAAATATTTCGATTAAATCTGTCTTCTACTGATAAAATAATTAAACACTGATTATTTTCATCTGGAATGATGGGTTTATCAAGTTATTGATAAAAAATGGAACAGAGAGAGACCGAAGTCTGATCCTCTCTTTGTTTTGCCAGCTCTCTTCTTTGCTCTGCCATCATCCCGACCTGCAGCAGGAACTCCGCCAGTTCTACCACGAGTTCCACACCACAAACTGTGCTACCCAGAGTTCCCCTGACAGGAGCCAAGGCACCGACAGAGAGGAACAGGAGGAGGGGCAGCGGCAAGCAGTTTGTGCCAAAAACATCACTTTGACAGCCACTGGGGAGAAAGTCGTCATGTGGACACGGTCAGAGAAACATCCAGAAGCACTAACATAACCTCAGGAAACACTAAAGAAACATTACAACAATGAAACATAATTTCCAGGTTCTGAAACTATTAGAGACAAAAAACTCCTGTGTCCTGGAAAGCTGTTGGCAGGCGTTATTCAGATGTTGTAGAAAATATCACAAAGTCATCAATAAGTGTTGCACCAGCCACAATCACACACTCAGAATCTGCATTGCATAAAACATTACACATCCATTGTGCTCTGGAAACGTGTTCTAAAAACAACATTCATTAAATGCTCCATAAAAAATCCATAAGGAATAAAAATGAGATGGAACATCTGTAAACCCAAACAGTAAAACTTCCAAAGCATAAATCTTCTAGTAGCAAAGACATTTATGTTGTATGAAACTGTAAATATAGAAATGTTTCATTTGAAGTGTTCTACAAACATAAATGCTGATCTTGAAACATTCTGAAAATAAAATGAATTAAAGCATTGAAGCTTTCAGAGCCAGATGTTTTAAGATGATTCTAAAAGTAGCACAAGAAAAGAGAAAAACTGACTCTGATTGTTCTTGTTCCAGCGAGGTGGACCGAGCCATCCTGACTGCCTGTCGGGAGAGGGGAGCCACTTGGAAAACGTTCAGACAGGTGTCTACCCACCTGGGAAACAAGACTGCCCAACAGGTGAGATGAGGCGACGCCTCAGCACGCAGGTGTAGAGCTCTGAGCTCTGTGTTTTTCTTCTAAGTATTAAACCTGATGTTTTCTTCAGGTACGCCTTCGGTTCCTCGACCTGATGAAGCTTTTCCACTCTGCAAAGTCCACTTCCTGTTCCTTTGAGGCACAGCCAATGAGCAGGCAGGATGCTCCAGACTGAGTCCTGGACCAGTTAGAGACCTGCAGATAGACAACAGTCCAAAATTATGTGAATCTGCCGCTGTCCAAGTTTGAGAATCCAGTGGAGTTTATTTAGATGAAAGAATGGAGTCTCGCAGGAGGCGCTCTGCTCACCTTTGCCAGACTGTTTAGAGAACGTGTGTCTAAAATGTGTTGAGACAAGAGGATCAAGGAGTTCAATTTTAGATCAGAGAATGATTCAGGATACATGTGAATCTCCTTGGCTGACCTTTGGTTCTGGACTTTAGGTTTAGAGACTTAGCTGTGGATTTAAAATCTAGAACCAGTTAAAAGTTCTACAGCCTCAGGATAACACTTTCTTCCTACAATCTGGGTGATGGTGGATTCTGCAGACCTTTTTTCTCTGGAGCGGATTTGAGGCTGATCAAAGAGGTCATTTGCAGGACTGTAGTTTACTGTGAAAGAGTTCAGAGACACTTCCTGTTTATACTTCAACTCTGATTTGTTGACCAATCAGAGCAGAGCTTTATTTAAGAATTATTTATCATTAATTTATCTCCTCTAGAGACGGAGGGGCCTCTGTGGTCACATAATACAAAGAAGGAAAGTAGAAACCAGCTCCAGTCAGCTTAAACTGGGTCATGTGAACTTGGTGATGGCCCTGTCTTCTGGTTTCCCATAATGCTCTGCGTTGAGGGCATCTCATCACTCCCATGATTCCATGCTCTCACGTTGGTGAAGGAGACATTGTGTGAAGATTTTGTACAAATGTTTATTCACATTGAATGTTTACAAATACTTTTAAGGAGTAAAAAATGTTTAATGAGTTATTTTCAAAGTGTTTGTTTGTGAAGGCTAAAGAAAGAAATCTTTAAGCTTTAGGGAGGAAAGAGAGTACTGAAGATATAATGAATTGCCCTCTCTATTGCAGAAATGAAAAGAGCTCTGAATAATAAAGAAATTTTAGTTGCTATGTTTTTGATGTAGAAAAAGCATATGATATGCCTTGGAGAAAGGGTTTGCTGATTAAATTACATCAATTAGGAATAGGAGAAAATATGTTTAGTTGGTTATGGGATTTTTTTATGTGACAGAACTGTTCAAGTTAAAATAGGATCACATGTTTCAGAGCCGTGCGAAATAGAAAATGGAACTCCTCAAGGAAATGTAGTAACCCCAACATTATTTTCAGTTATGATCAATGGTATTTTTAAAGATCTGTCTGTAAATTATAGTAAATCACTTTTTGCTGGTGATGGAGCATTATAGGTAAGGGTGGGAAATGTAGACCATCTCATTAAGAAACTCCAGGAGGGGATAGGTAAAGTGGAAAAGTGAGGTGTAGAATGGGGTTTTTTAATTTTCAGTCGAGAAAACTAAAGTCATGTTTTTCCACAAATAAAAAAAAAAAAAAAAAAAAATAGGAGAAAGTAAACAGTTATACTAGTATGGGAAAGGGCTAGAAAGGGTTGATTGGTTTCGGTTTTTTGGGTCTAGTTTTTGATAAGAAATTAAGTTGGAAAAATCACAGAGCACATTATGGGGAAAAGTAAAAAGGTACTTAATATTATAAGGGGTTTAGCAGGGTTGACATGGGGTTGCAAATTTTGATGCGCTTGAAAGTATTTATGTCACATTAATTCACTCAAGACTAGATTATAGGTGTATGGTATATTGGTCAGCGGCTAAAACTTGGATATTATCCAAGTTCAGCCACTGAGACTTTGCGTAGGGGCAGTTTAAGCCACACCAATATGTGTCCTACAAGTAGAATCAGGTGAAGTGCCACCATTTTAGAAGGCAACAGTTAAAGGTAAATGACTGGATACATTTGGAAGGTCATAATAAAAGTCATCGTGTTAAGAAAGTGTTAGAAATTGTTGGAAAGAGAAAAGATTTTAAAAATAGTTTTGGGTGGGTTGGGGATAATAGAGCTAGAGCATTTAAAGTATATGACAAAGAATTTAATCAGACAGTATTGTGGCCTTTAAGGTCTACATGGAAATACATTAATGTAGATAGATCAGTATCAGATATTAAGAAGACATGAATTACAACAGATATTTGTCAAGAATTGTATAATAGCGTGGAGAAAAAGTACAGTGACTATTTGCAGATTTATAAAGATCCAAAAACTGAAACAACTAGTGTGGCAGTTGTCATTCCTGAATTAAATATCAAAATTTTAAGAAGAACATAGATTGTTTTTTAGTGTACATCTGGTAGAGTTATATGCCATAATACTGGCTTTAGATTGGATGGAAGATAGTAGAATTTCAAGTGGATTTAATAGCTAAGGAAGCTAACAAAAAAGTAAATATTGATATACAGATACCATTGTATAAATCTGAAGGCAAAAGTATAGTTTGGAAAGAAAGTAAGAATTTATGGAAAATGGCATGAGATAATGAAGTGAAAGGGAGACTGGAGATAGTACAAAATACAGTTGAAGTCACAAGAAATGGAGGAATAAGTAGGCAAAGGGATACCTTTTACAGAATATGGTCTAAGTGGACGGAGTGAGGTGTGATTTTCTATGAACTTTGGCACTTTTAATGCTGACGCACTGATTTAAATACCAGAGATGGACCGATCCGATATTACGTATGGGTCCGATACTGACGTAAATTACTGGATCGAATATCGCCTCCCACTGAAAACGCTACGTC
Source organism: Oreochromis aureus (assembly GCF_013358895.1). NCBI lineage: Eukaryota > Metazoa > Chordata > Actinopteri > Cichliformes > Cichlidae > Oreochromis > Oreochromis aureus. The sequence goes on along the minus strand of NC_052962.1, from coordinate 5,472,752 downwards.
CAGATGAACAGAAAAGGTGGATTCTGCTCATCAGGACGTAGCGTTTTCAGTGGGAGAAAATGCTACGTCCTGATGAACAGAATCCACATTTTGGGACTGACTTACCTGGATGATTGAGCATGCATTAATTAATTGTGAAGATAATTATTCTGTTTCTGATTCACTGCTTATGCAGCAAAAGAATACCCTCCTCAAACTACTAAAAAAAGAAGAGAAGGCCCTAATGATACGGTTGCTCAGCCTGTTTTCCTGTGAATCTGTTTTTTACATTTTTGTCACTGCCAGATTCTTTTGTTTTGTTCTCACAGGCAGGAGCAACATTTCTGTTCCTTTTGAAAATGTTCCGTGTGTTATTGGAGCTGCCTGATTTTTTTTTAGCTCTGCTTTTAAAGTCTCCACAACAGCTGCCACAAAAGTCACATCACCCTTTTCCATTACAAACTGAAGCACATATTTGGATCCAAATTTGCGACACAGGTCTTTGTACATTATGATGTACAAGTTTTTTACAGTTTTTAGAGGAGTCAAGTCTCCCCCAATTTTCTCTCTTATATCAGCCACTATCTGCAGAAAATTTAACTTTACAGCAGATGTATGTGTTTTCACAGAAATGTGAGTGACTAAATTTACAAGACACAAAATGAGAAAATTATCATCACCTTTAGACTTAGGAAGCTGAAAAGGCACAATCCCAAACGAACATTGCGGGGCATCACTACTTTCTGGTTTCAAGTTACATTTTTCATCACTCTCTGTGAAGATTTTTGACATCAGTGATTTCAAATGTACGACTCTTGCCCTTGCTACCCAAATTTCCCTTACCTACAAAAGGTAGAGTTTGTCTATCTTCCCCAAAGTCTGGCAATTCAACACTGCTGTAGCTGGTCTTCGGACTATCTACAGAGGGGGTGGCTAAGGTCTTTGCACAGACTTGTAAAATGTTCATTACATTATAAACCATCCCAACAAAATTTGGTAGGGATGTGGATTCATCTGATTGCAAGGATGTGGACCCTGTGATATGACTCAGGGCTGAGTTTACGTTCTTTGCAACCTACACTGAAAATAAAGTCAGTAGTGTGTCTGAGTTATCAGACCGCTGTTGCGCAACACCCAAGGCCCGACCGAAACATTTATCAAAGATGTTTCTGAGGCTGGCCTGAATATCATCCTCTGTCACCCTGCAGTAACTGCACCCATCAAGCAGAGGTTCAATATTCATCCTGAAAAGAGAATTTAGTCAGGTATTCAGTCATTTTCCCACAGTATCACTATTGTGTCAAAATCTACAGGATTCATGAAAATAAATCATATGGATGACTTCACACTAGATGTAAAATATTCTAAAAGGCAATACAAAGCAATTCTGTTGTTCTTTAAACCCTGAACAAAAACTGTCGGGGGAAATTGTCTTCACAGGCATTTGATAAGCATAGGCAAGGCTTCATGTTTATCAGAGTGAATCGTCATTCAGAGTTTACACAATCACAAGCAAAGCATATCAGGGTGAATCGTCATTCAGAGTTTACACAATCACAAGCAAAGCATATTTGAATAATAAACAAAATCTTTTCACAAAAACCCTCTCCGTCACAAGGATTACCTAATGAATCATCTAATGTAGATTATTTAAGAAGAAGAAATTAAGAATGAATCAAACTGTTTACCTGTAAGGGGGGATTTCTTTGTCTCTGGGATAATGAATATGTGGGCAGCATGAAACCTGTGGTTCTATGCCTTGAAACACTAAGGTGCTAATGTGCCCTATGAGTGCTTGGCACATGTTGGTCAGCAAATTAACGACATCCGAGGTGACGTCATCAGTGGCTAATGCCATCCACTGTCTGAAAGAAAAACATTGAAAATGGTTGAGCAAAACAAACCTTTAAACAGTGAATAAGTCTGTATATGGTCATAACTGTCTTGATGATTTTGAACTTGTGACTTACTCATATGATAAATTGGCTAAATAGTTTTTGAGGCATGCTTCAATGTGTCTAAACCTGAACAGAGGTACGTCGAGATTACTGCACCTCGGTTCACTAGGTTCATCTCATGGAATCTAGAAAGAAAAGACAGATGTCAGTGAGCAGGCATGTTTTACACATAAAAAGAAGTTCCCATCAACAAATTAGATCAACAATGTAAGGTTTTTGTCACAGCTGCACTAAATAAACATTATTGGTTGCTAAAATCATTTGTTTCTGTAATAGCTAGTCCACCAGTACCACTAAGCTTCTAACATTTAATCATTGCAATTATTGAATTTTCAAAATTTCAAAAATATTTGTGCTTTCTTGTTTGACGAGAGGTGGTCTGATAAATGTGGTGAAGTTTTTCTTTTCCTACCAGGTTCACTTTACCACAGCTGGTCATCTTGTCCGTGAATTCACTTTTTCGCGACAGCTTTGGACAATTTATCACTTTTTTAGTGGCCGTAAGTTTTTTAAGTCTTTCACTCTTCGTCCTCACTCTAGCTCTGGATAGTTGTGTGCAGTGTTCTACTGGTGTACTTATGACAAACTACTAGAGACTGTGACGTCAGTTCGAACGCTCGAGGGCTTGACCGTATGCGCATGCGCACCACGGAAAATGCTTCGGGTAGTCTGACTTAACGTGTGGTTTTTCTGTGTTGGATAATTTGGTTTTCAAGTAATGTCATAGCTACTGGGACACGCCCACTTGACAGTACTGCGGTCTCCAGGCATCGTTTTAACGTCTTCGAATTGAAGTTTAGCCGAAATGAAGGATGTTAGTCGTGTCCAAATTCATGGGCTGCATCCTCCTGAGGACCCGGCCTTCGTGGTCTACGTGAGCCGGGTCCTCAGAAGGTCGGGTAAGCCGGAAGTAAACGGCTGTGAAATTGGACGGTCTAGCCTTCTGATTTGCATCACCGCTGTCTCGGTGGAGTTTAATAAACTTGGCCGTCTGCTCCTTGCTATCTAAGATATAACAGGACACTGGCGTAAATTCTCGACCATCTCTGATTAAACAGAAGTCTGTTTAATCAGTTTTCTGATTGACGTTTATTCAGCTGTGTGAAAACCAAGGAGGAACCCACCCGGGGGATTAATAAAGTTTTATTTTATTTTATCTAATCTAATCTAATAACTTTAATCTCAGCCAAACCGATTTACTCACGAACAAATAAAACACTGAAAAAAGCCAAACAATAACATTTTTAGGTTGTCTAAGTGACTTATATATTACGTTTAACCTGAGTAGCAAAAGACCGCAGTGATCTGAAAATGATGTGCAGGGAGTATGCCCTCGAACTGACCCTCGAGCTCCTGGCTAGCTATCGAGCTGGTGGGGAACAGATGTCTCCGAAACCGGCGGCTGCTTGGCGGGCCCCCAAGGCTCAGTCGGGCCCTTTCCGGGGTGTGGAGGGCCCTCCATCTCGGGTCTCTCAGCCCAGGGCTCGGTCTGCTCTGGTGTAGCCGGTTGCCGGCGGAGCCTGCGGGCTCGTCGCAGCACCGCCCTGTTGCTTCTGCACCATGGCTGCTGGGTGAGCCCCCGTCTGCGGATCTCCTCAGCTCTTTTCTAGGTGGGTGGCATGACTGCTCCTCCGGTGGTACTCCTTGGGCTTGTGCTCTGGGGAGCCTCTAGATGTCTGTGGCCTGGATCCCCTGCCTACTTCACGTCCTGGGGGGGGGGGGCAGATCTTTAAATGATTACTAAAACACAAGGGGTAAAACAGTCCTCTGTGTATGGATAAATATGCTCAGCAAGCAATATTCCAGTTTAACATGAATGCAACATTAGCTGTTTGCAAGAGAAGTTTGCAGTTGGAGGTGCTTAATTGTCTCCCCTCCATCACCTTAACGCTAACCTGACCACAGACACAAGCAGGTGGCATGTGGCATGAGTTCAGCCTGAGAAATATCACTGCAGAACTTTGCACTTTATTTGATGCTATTTTGTGTTATGATATGGGTATTACAATGCTTTTTACATATTACATGCGCTGAATTTATATTCATATAGTTTAAATTAGATGAAATAAAATGTATATAATAGTTAAGTCATTGTTTTAATATTGTGATATCACCTCGTATCACCTAGTTTATTAATCTCATCCCTCCTCCCACCTTCAAAGTGGGCATTATGGAATTCAAGTTTGAAAATGTGGTTGATCAGTTAAATCATGATCAAGGAAAAGGAAAGATATTTCTTTTTTTTCTTTTTTTTTAGAAATACCGGACTTATCAAGAGGATTTAACCCTGTAAGACCCAACCCATCAAGAAATTGCCAGAAATTTCAGATCTTTTGGAACTGAGATGGTTATTAACCATTCTAACAAAATCCACAAACATGTTTTTGCTATATAATGTAGTGTATGATATATTTTTATTATATATTTTTTGTATCGCTTTTCATACATCGGGCATTTTTGGCATGTTTTGTTAACAACAATGTTAATTTTAGACAAAAAAAGAGTTTTCTCCATAACATTTTGAAATTATGGCAAGTATTTATCATGTTGATGAGATAGAGGTCTCAGAAACTCATGTATCAAAAATATGATACAAAGGGCATTGTAGGGTTAAGGAAATAGAAGCGATGTAGCAGAATAAGCCAAGAGAAGGCAGTAGTATAACTGTGTTGAATGCAAGCTGCCGTTAAAAACGAAAGAAGAAGACGACACCGGAAACTACCGAATCTGCTACTACCAGACCTTCATGTGTTGCTAGGTTTGTCCTCTGGATTAAAATGGCGTGCATTGGTGTCTGTAAAGGCTCTCGTTTTAAACATATTTAATGTCCCAATAAAGATGTTTGATTTTCGTTATTCCACATTTTAAATACTATTTGTTACGGTGAAGCGTTTTAATTTGAAGGCGGTCACCGGAACACCGCCTCATCGTAAGAAGTCTCCAGTAACGTTCACCGGTTTCATCCTTCATCCTCTCAGCTCTTCTTCTACCTCCGTCATGGCGCCCACTTTAGGCTTTTTTCCTGCCGTCACGTTGGTGGTGCTGTCCGGTTTTCCCGCCGCGGTGTCCTCGCGAAGGGACGTGCTCGAGCTCGGGGACGCGGATTTCGACTACCTGGCAACAGAGCACGAGACCATGCTGGTGAAATTCTACGCTCCTTGGTAAAGAAGCGGCGTTAGTTTAGCGCGGATGGCGGCGGGAGATTTTCCTGTGATTTTTCTTATGAAATCATTCCATCTTTATTGGTTTTCTGCTGTTTTTAAATCGTGTCTCTACTGTTATGGAGGCACTAACAACCTGCTTGTCCTTTCCTATCTCTCGTTCCACTCCTCCTCCTCTTTCCTTCGTCATTTCACATGATTTAATTATTTTGTATTTATTATACTGTGGCTTTTATTTCTTTTCTCTCCTTCATTCCTTCCCTCCCCTCCTGTCTTTTCCGCATTCCTTCCTTGCGTTACAACTTTCTTCCGTCCTTCCTTCTGTTTCTTTACACCCTTCCTTTGTTTATTACTCCTTCCTTTCCTTCACCCCTCCCTTTTTTCCCTTCCTTCAGGTGTGGTCATTGTAAGAAATTGGCTCCAGAGTTTGAGAAAGCAGCTAGTCGACTGAAAGGAAGTGTTCAATTAGCAAAGGTAATGTGTCCATCATGTTCATTACTGTTGTGAACACCTGTTTCACAACAGTCTTATCTGTTTGTCTCACCTGTGCGGCAGGTGGACTGTACAGCAAACTCTGAGACGTGCAGTCGTTTTGGGGTCTCAGGTTATCCCACCTTGAGAATTTTTAGGTACGGCAAAGATTCCGCCCCCTATGATGGTCCTCGTACTGCTGGTAGGAAACACTGATGAGCCATCCCAATCCTGCTCTGTCACTTGACTCTATGATGTAACATCTGTCTGTGTGTGTGTTTGTGTGTTCAGAGGGGATCTACGAGACCATGAGGAGGCAGACTGGTCCAGACTCGATGCACCTGAAGACCAAAGATGATCTGAAGGCCTTTGTCAATAACCATGACGCCAGCATTGTAGGTACGAGGTCACGTGTTGCTGTATGCTGCATCATGCTTTAGGTTGAGTGCTTCTTATTTGTCAAAGTGAATTATACAGACATTAAACAATAAAATCAGAAGACGAAACAAACGACGAGGAAATGTAGCTGTTGCTTGGTCACTGGTAAAAGTTCCAGGCTCTTGTCGCTTAGGTAACCCTCAGTTCAGCTCAATTCAATTTTATTTATATATTGCTAAATCACAACAACGGTTGCTTCAAGGTATTCAAGTTGCTTTATATTGTAAAGACCCTACAAAGAAAACAGAAAACCCCAACAATCCTATGACCCCTATGAGCAAGCGCTTTAGCAACAGTAGGAAGGACAACCTCCCTTTTAACAGAAAGAAACCTCCAGCAGAACCAGGCTCTTGAAGGGGTGGCTAGATAAAAGAGGGATGTAGTCTTAATGTCTGTGAAGGTTCTCAGTCATCCAGGTCATCGTAGTCAAAGGAGTTTGCAAAGAAAAGCGTCTGGACTTCTTTAAGTTGCTTGAAGACGTTTCACCTCTCATCCGAGAAGCTTCTTCAGTTCTAAGGTCAAATGGCCGAGAGTCCCAGATTTACAAAGGACAAAATCATTGGCCGCATTACATATCACCGCCTTTATCCAGGGGATGCCATACCCTGCATTTACGGACTTCCTAAAATCCACAAGGAAGGGGTCCCACTCAGACCCATAGTCAGTAGCATAAACTCAGCCACTTATAACATTGCGAAACACCTTGCTACCATCCTTGCACCTCTCGTGGGGAACACCCCACACCACATCAAGAACTTCACCGACAAGGTCCAGAAACTTACCCTGGATCCAGATGAAACCATGGTGTCCTTTGATGTAGTCTCTCTCTTCACTTGCATACTCACCACGGAAGCAGTGGAGACTGTCAGAAAACGACTACAAGAAGACAGCTCCTTGGAAGACAGGACCAACTTCACACCCGATCAGATCTGCACACTGTTAGACCTCTGCCTTACCACAACATACTTCAAATACAACGAAGGCTTCTACAGACAAAAACATGGCTGTGCCATGGGCTCCCCCGTGTCACCTATTGTAGCCAACCTTTACATGGAGCAAGTGGAAAGAAAGGCTCTTGGCTCTTTCAAAGGAAGAGTACCCAGCCACTGGTACAGATATGTAGACGACACCTGGGTCAAAATCAAGACACAAGAAGTGGAATCCTTCACTGCGCACATTAACGCTGTGGATAAAAACATCAAGTTCACCAGGGAAGACACAAAGGACAACTACTTGCCTTTCCTGGACTGCGCTGTGCACATTGAAGAGAATGGCAACCTCAACATTGAAGTTTAGCGGAAGCCCACACACACGGACCAGTACCTCCTCTTTGACTCCCATCACCCTCTGGAACACAAACTTGGAGTAATCAGGACCCTACACCACCGGCCAGAACATGTTCCCTCTAAGTCAGAGGGAAAAAAGAAGGAACACACACATGTAAAGGAAGCACTCAAAACATGCGGTTATCCTAACTGGGCGTTCATAAAGTCAGCAAAGAGGCACAGAAAAGAAGATCAGACACCAGCGAGGGAGGATAAGAAAGACAGACGCAACAACATTGTCATCACCTATGTAGCCGGTGTATCAGAGAAACTCAGGAGAGTTTTCTCCAAGCACGACATCCCAGTGTACTTCAGACCCAGCAACACACTCAAACAGAAACTGGTTCACCCGAAAGACAAAACTCCAAAACACAGACTTAACAACGTGGTGTATGCTGTACAGTGCAGCAAGGAATGCCCAGACCTCTACATTGGAGAGAACAAACAGCCACTTCACAAGCACATGGCACAACATAGAAGAGCCACCTCCACAGGACAAGACTCAGCGGTCCATCTGCATCTTAAGGACAAAGGTCACTCTTTCGAGGATGCCAATGTTCACATTTTGGACAGAGAGGACAGATGGTTTGAAAGAGGAGTGAAAGAGGCCATCTATGTCCACTGTGAGCGACCATCTTTGAACAGAGGCGGTGGTTTACGACACCACTGTCTGCCATCTATAATCCAGTTTTAAGTTCCCTCCCCAGACGCCTTAACGCCCACTCGCATCCTGGGCCATCTGACCTCAGGAATTCACATGACAAGGTGGGGCCAGGTTTCACAATGAGCTCACCCGAAACCCTGGCTGATTAGGTCCCACACCCACTTTCACACCTTGGCTCATTTGATTAGAGGATCACCAGGGGGTCCTTTGTCCCTCTTTGGGGGGATACTCCCACTGGGTTCAAATCTGGGACTCTCGGCCATTTGACCTTAGAACTGAAGAAGCTTCTCGGATGAGAGGTGAAACGTCTTCAAGCAACTTAAAGAAGTCCAGACGCTTTTCTTTGCAAACTCCTTTGACTATGTAGTCTTAATCTAATCTTTAAGTATTTATTTACCTTAAGCAGTTCAAACAAAACATGTACATGGATTCTCCTTCAATCAGAAAACCATAGTTTGCAAGCAGTTAGCTGTAGCCAACTTCCTGAAAGAGAATAAGCCTAACTTATCATTACACAGGATTATATATTGAGTTGTGCTTCTGTTTGGTTAAAACTGTTGGGGAGAGGCCGTGGTTTAGACTTGGCATTCCCTCGTTGGTGGACGGGATGATCACAACCTCTTGGCACTCCTCTTCCCCTCCGGGCATAGTGCAGCCAAATATATGTATGCTAGCCTTTACACTCCTAATCTAGACAAAATCATAAGATGCGTGATCCTCAGTTAGATTTCACACATAGATCTCTATATGTACGTGCAGAATTAAACTGAGAGCAATGGTAACTATGGCCTGCATGCCCACTCCGGGCTTCATCACTGTTCACCAAGCTGCAGGCAAAATCCAAAAGCTGCGCATAAAGCAAAATTTACAAAAATACTCGACCTCACATAACCAGGACATATCCTGGTTAAAGACTCCAAGATTCCTCACAGTGTTACTGGAGGGCAACGTAATGCTATCCAGAGTAAGCATCTGGTTAGATGCAGTATTTCTAAGATTTTTAGGGTCGAGTACAATTACCTCAGTTTTATCTTTATGTCTCTTTAGGTCTTTAAAACATTCCTGCAGTTCAAATAGTTGTTGTGTGTTATCTGGCTTCATGGATAGATAAAGTTGGGTGTCGTCTCCTATGCTTTCTAATCTGATATTGCCAAAGGGAAGCAGGTATAATGCAAACAGAATTGGTCCTTCCACGGAACCCTGTGGTACTCCATAATGGGACTCCCCATTTACATGACTCCAATTGGTTCATTTACATAAACAATCTGGAGTCAAATTGGACTCAAGTCACTGAAATAAAACGTTATTGTCAACACCATCGAACGCTGCACTGAGGTCTAGGGACAAGGACAGAGATGATTTAACTGTCAGACACCATAAGAAAATCATTTGTAACCTTCACTAAAGCCATTTCTGTACTGTGATGAGCTCTGAAACTTAATTGAAACTCTTCAAATAAACCATTTTTGTTGAATTTGTCCACACTGTTGCAGTCTGGATACCTGTACACCTCTGAGCTTTTAGTGCTTGCTAACGCCATGGCATGATCGCCTTATGGTAACCTTAAAGTAAACATGGCCATGCTAACTTTAGGGTCAGACAAGCACGTGGTCTCTGTGGTCCTCTGACTCCCCTTTAGCTCCCTTACCAGTGCATGTGTATGCACCAGGTGTGTTCTCAGGTACGGACAGCCCCCGTCTGGCTGAGTTCCTGAAGGCAGCCACTCTACTCAGAGAACAGTTCCGTTTTGCTCACAGCACCAACCTGCAGCTCGCCGAAGAGCATGGGGCCGACTCAGAGTGAGTTCACACCTAAGTGATGTTACCGTAGTGATGTCATAGTTTAAAGGTGTTATTCTCACTTCATTGTGTGCACGTGTGTGTCTCCAGATGTGTGCTGCTGTTCAGACCTCCCAGACTCACCAATGCTTTTGAGGACAGTGTTGTCATCTTCAGAGACTACCTGACCATCGGCTCACTGCGGCGCTTCATCAGAGATCACATGTGAGTCTTTAGCCAATCACCTGCTGGTCATTAGAGGAACTGCAGCCTCATTCCATCTGTGTGTCCACCTGTGTGCAGCTACGGTCTGTGTCCTCACATGACAATAGAGAACAGAGACCGTCTGAGAGTCCGGGACCTGCTGACAGCGTACTACGATCTTGACTACCATCACAACCTCCCCGGCTCCAACTACTGGAGGAACAGGTAACGCAAGCGCACAGAGGGGATGTGTTCATGATGTACAGCTTGAGTGACTGAAGTGTTTGTGTATAATCCTCTCCCCTGTGTGTTTTCTTCTCAGGGTAATGAAGGTGGCGTCTAAGTATGTTGGGCGGGGTCTAACCTTCTCTGTAGCCAATAAGAAGGACTTCCTGTTGGAGCTGGAGGAAGACTTTGGTATGGGGACGTCAGATGGAGGGGAGCTGCCCTTTATCACCATCCGGACCCGATTGGGTCACAAGTACACCATGAGGGAGGAGTTCACGTGCGTACCCAAGTCATACCACAGTGTCACCTGTTCTGCAGGTGAGGGGGTGGGGTCACAATAAACCAGAACTATCTGATCCAAGTCTGTTTCAAACTTTTTTTGTTGGGGGGGGCTGACCTGCATTTCTCAGCTTTCTGACCTCATTCACAATGAGAGCACCAACAAGTAACTGTTTGTTTGTTTGGTTGGTTGGTTGGTTGGTTGGTTGGTTGGTTTAGGAGGGATGGTGCGTCTCTGCAGAGGTTCCTGGAAGATTACTTTGCAGGTCGACTCAAACGTTACATCAAATCAGAACCGATACCTGAAAAGAACTCTGGGGCTGTCAAAGTGAGTAAAACAAACACTCCAAAGCCTCTTGTGTGAGTATCAGTGACCTTGTAGACGTCTTTGTAACCTCTGACCTGTGTGCCTCAGGTGGTGGTAGCAGAGTCCTTTGATCAGGTGGTGAACGACCCGGATAAAGGTGTTCTGATCCAGTTTTTTTCTCCGTCGTGTCCTCACTGTAAGAAGCTGGAGCCGGTCTATGGAGAGCTCGCTGACACGGTACGCTCAGTCATGAGGATATACTGTCCACTCTCACACTCTGTCGCTTTAGCAGTAACTGGGTGTTCGCTGTTTGACTAGCTGCACTCGAACAGGAAAATGCAACTGTAGGCGTAATGTGCGTATTTGTAAAGCACTTTATAAATAAGCACTGTGTGGTGGAGACTAGAGATGGCACGATACCACTTTTTTATGTCCGATACCGATACCGATATCATAAATTTGAATATCTGCCGATACCGATATGAATCCGATATAGTGTGTTTTTTAATCAATAAAACAGTTTTTTTTTTTTATATCTTGCTGCATTTTGTATAAGTTCATACTCAAGTTTAAATAAACAACAACACTAAAGCTATTCTGTTATACCTCTATGTAAAAAATACACTGCACCCAAAATATTTCATAGTTCAGCAATACTGATCAATCTAATAAACTTAAACCTACTCCATCCTTCCTATTCTGGTATTTTACAGAGTACTTGGCAGAAATATTAAGCAACCTAACTAATAGGGTTGCAAACTCCCAGCAAAAAAATAGGGAACCACCCCCCACCCTCCACCTCATGATGCTTAATCGACGTAATCAACTTTAATTTGATGCAGTGTGAAAAAAAAAAAAAAAAATGCACAGAAATAAATTATTTTTCAAGAATAATTAAATAGATTCAACATCTTTCTTCAACAGAATTGCAGAATTCACAGATGGTACCTTCCCAAAGGAAAAAGTACTATAGCTTACTAGGGTATATTAGACTTAACAGTTACACAGTTAAGTCTACAGTTACAGTTATACAGTAATGGACTTCTATACATTTTACATCAGATTAAAACTTTCGGTGTAAGATTCAGATAATTATTTATTAAAAGCTAGATATTTTAAATGAGAATAAGAAAGAAAAGTATGTCTTTGTGCCCCCCTTTTCCTGTTAATGCCATATCGGCCCCCCTGGCTAAACTTTGCTAGATCCGCCCCTGCACAGTTACCAGCTGTCAGCTACCTAGAAAAGGATCCTGGTCTAGAAAGTAATATTAAATAAATTCTAACAACAGCTTATCAAGGTTAAACGTGCTGCTGTTGTTCAGCCGCTGGTTTCCTCTTTCTGGTGCAAAGTGGGCCAAAAACAAACAAGAGAGACGGACTCGCGACAGAAAAGCCGATCAGCTGATCATTAATAAGTTTCACGATTGAAGTAGCAGCAGCAGAGGGAGGGAGAGAGGCAGTCGCTCCATATATCGGTTGTTAAGCTTAACGTGGGAATGCTTTACTAACATTCAGAGATGAACTTACACACTTGCTTTACTTCTCTCTGGGATAACTTCCTCGGAGATGAAATGCCGGATTGCTAGCGAGGCTATAAATACACACAGCCGCTCTATCACGTGAGCATACTGCTCCGACTTGCTACGGTTATGAGCCGAGTTACGCAGTGTCGCAAGTTTTGTGAGGTGCTTTTTTGATATTTAATGGATCGGATTACATTTTTTATTTCTCTCCGATATCCGATCTAGTAATTTACGTCAGTATCGGACCGATACCGATACGTAATATCGGATCGGTCCATCTCTAGTGGAGACCCTGTTTTAGTCACCAGACCAACAAGCTTGAGTCCACACTCCAGCTTCTCTGCATCAGGTGTACCATGCTGTGCAATCAGCTGGCAAAGCAGATGTTTGCAAGGTGTGATCAATGCTATTTTACACAATAAAATATTCTGTCTTTCCCCAAACACAACCAAACAGATTACTGCAACACAGGTTACTTACTGCATGCGTATCACACCAAAAACATAACTGTTTCCTATCGAAGACAATTGGAAATCCCATCATCCATCAGCATTTCTGCAGGAAAAAAACATCTAATCTCCACATCCCCTTCACTTACATTTGGGCTTTGATTTTCCTCACTTCTAATATGAAATAATCCAGTCAGTGAGATGATCTAAGGAAAAAACAAAACATTTCCAAAAAGTATGGCATCTCTTTCTCAGAGCGTCTGCTTTTTTTTCTTTTTCCCCTTTGTGCATTTGAACCTACTTGCCCTGCAGACTTGCTGATGGCATTCCTGCACTGTAAAATCTAACTTGTTGTTTCAACTTAAAAATATCAGGTACAGGGCTGCCTTAAAATTTTAAGTTAAGTCAAGAAATAGAGTTTGTTCTTATAACACAACCAATTGTTATCTTAATGAAAAATCACATGTTGTCTAAACTTTCGTCTTAGTTTAGTTGACTGAGATTTGTTAGTCAGTTCAACTCCTTTAATTGTCATCTTTACTTGGGAAAACCCTTTCAGCTAAATTAAAATAATCTATTGTTTAAACTCTTGTCCTAGTTCAGTTGACTTGGGTTTTTTAGTTAATTCAAATACTTTAGTAGTTCTTTTAACTTAGGAATCTATTTTAGCTTAACTAACATAATCTGTTAGCTAAGTTGATTTAAGTTTATTAATTAACTGAGCTCCTTAAGGTAGCTGAGTGAACTTGTAAATCAGTTTCATTTTAATTATCAGAGTTGATTGACTGGATGTAAAGAAAAATGTGTATTAAACATCTTAAGTTTTTGGGTTTTTTTAAGCTTTCTAACATCCATTTCAGCAAAACTACCTGTTAGGTTTATCTTAGATCTCAGGTTTAAATATCTACATTCCTTTAAATTAATTTTCTGTTGTTTACAGAAAAAATAAAAAACCCACAGATTCCATTAAAGTCTATCTGATCATTTCATACAGAAAGTTTGTTTTAAGAACATGACAAGACAATTACTCATGAGCACCCAACAGTCACCATTTATTGTGCCATCTTAGTCATCTGAGAAACAGAAAAATCAGTGACGTAGCTCATCAGGCTCACAATCCATCAAAACTCAAAGGCTGCTCCTGTGAAACAATAAATTTGAACTTGGTCTTGAGCCCAGTTTGGGTGAAGATTAAATTCTGACCAATACTCTCGGAGCAGTAGTGATTCTTGTGAAGTAACAACATAAAGTCTGCATTAATGTAATGTATCAACGGGACACTTGCTATTTTAAAAAGTTATTCTTTACATTTGCAAAATTTTTAAACTTCATTGTGCTCAGTCACACCTGTTAGCATAAAATGTGAAATATTAAAATAGTACAAAACCTTTGATAAGTGACAGTAAAGATCAGTTTATAACAACTAAGATATCAAACTCTTGTATTTGTCTTCGTTTACAATTGCAACAAATTCCACAGAACCAATATCTCTGAAAATGAGTGCATGCTTCTGAAACATTTGATAATATGGATATTTCAGAAACATCAGTTTGAGTCTGCTCAATTGCAAAACAAAGGAAAAACTACTGACTTGCATGAGATAAGCATCTGCAAAGTCCACCATTATATTGTTGTTCACATAAGTTTCTTAAACCATGAACAAATGAGTAATTGTCTAATCTGGAATGTAAAGTGTAGTCATTTAGTGACATACAAAAGTGAGAATGAGAACTTGCAAGAATAAAAAAAAAAACAAACAGTAAAATAAAACTGTCCTTAACACTAAGGCAATTGTATGCTGTGAGCATACAATTACAGTTCTGCATGGCTTTCTGCAAGAGTCTGTTTCTTAGACCATGCACTAGTGAGATGCACTGCCTTCCACCAATGTTCATTAGGATGTTCTGAATGACTTCAAAGATGTCCTTAAGTTCCTTTGGATAGTCTATGTTGAGGGCAAAAAAAAGGCCCATCAGCATGGAAATGGCACTTGAGACATCCCTCAGATTAGACAGGATTACTGCCGCCTCAAGGACAACCAACACATCGATGATGTCTTCTTCTTTCACCATCACAATGCCAACTTTCATCCTCTTAGAAAACGTGTCTTCAATACCTGTCGGCTATAAAAGGGTTCAAAGACAAAAAAAAAAAAAACACAAATTACAATTACACAATATCCCTTGTGCTTAACAATTCATGTCTTTCCAAAGAAGAGCCATACTGATGCTTTGGATGATGGTGATTGGCTTTGGGTAACACTTATTAGTTGTTAAAGTTTTTTCAGAATGAGATATGCACCCCATGTTACAAATCCATTTCTTGCTTTAAACAAAGACCATGTTCATAAATAACTGAGCATGTCTTCAATTGCAGAATTCAAACAAAATTTTCAATTTAAATGGTAAATGGCCTGTATTTGTATAGCGCTTTACTAGTCCCCTAAGGACTCCAAAGCGCTTTACACATTCAGTCATTCACACACATGGGTGGATGACTGAAACTCAAGAGTTGACAGTTCATCTTATAATCAGAAGGTTGCCGGTTCGAGCCCCGGCTCCGACAGTTTCAGTCGTTGTGTCCTTGGGCAAGACACTTCACCCGTTGCCTACTGGTGGTGGTCAGAGGGCCCGGTGGTGCCAGTGTCCGGCAGCCTCACCTCTGTCAGTGTGCCCCAGGGTGGCTGTGGCTACAATGTAGCTTGCCATCACCAGTGTGTGAATTTAAATCTACTTATGCTAAATATTGGCTGTGCTCTAAACCAAATCTGGCTGAGAATACATGAAATGTGCAAACTGCAGCTACACTACAGGATCAGATTATGGCTCCATAGACAATGCTTCTTTAATCAGTTTATTGATTAAAGTTTATTTTTCCCCTATATTAACAGCATGAAAAAGAGCATATAGACATGGCTGAACAGGTTGCATAATTGGCACTGAATATCAACATCCACCTTTACCCAGCTGCCCAATGACTCTCGGCCAGTAACCTTTAATTGCTTACCCAGTCTACACAGTCTCTTTTCCAGGGTCCAGGACATTTCACCAAAGTATTGCCCCCACAGCTGTAGCAGCCACTGCAGCCCCTTAAATATCCTAATATCTCTGCCATTACAATATACAATGTGAGAAATCAAACGTAAAGCTGAAGTGAACAGTACAGCAGCGAAATGTCAAAGACCCTGGTGAAGACATGAATAAACACAAGACACTAATAATATCAATGCTAGCTTGCCAGTTAGTTTCTCTGAAACCCAGACCAACTCCAGTGTCAAAGATCTTGTAATAATACATTTGGTGAGGAAAAAGTACATGTTATCATGTGGCATCTATTGTTTCATAGATGCCACATGTTTCATTTAAAATCCACTGTGGTGCTGTCATTATTAAATTTACTAAAAGAAACAATGCTAACCTTCACAGTCTTGAAAGTGTGTGAGGGATCTTCCTTTAGAAAATGAGGTCCTCTGTCCTCTTCCTTTGTGTAGGGCTCTGGTCAAAGAAGTCAAAAACAAAACCAAAACATTTTTTAAACAGTGTTTATAAAGCATGTAGACAGCTCCAAATTCACAGCTTTTTGATACATAATTCCATCAATATATGATTATCATTGGAGATTTTGAATCAGGCTTATCAGGACATTCAAGTAGAATATGATATCCAACCTACCACCAATATACATAGATTCTGTAAAAGTTACCACACTAAATGTCCAGTTGTGAAATATGATGACTGACTTATCAGCTTTCTTTCAATGAGTTCATCAGTTGAACTGGATAACCTAAAACTTAAACAAAGGATTAGATTTCGCAGTTGAACACTTACATCATCACCGAAGCATTTTATGAGCCTAGTTAGCCCTCCTATGCCGCTCTTGATTTTGTACAGCTCCACGAACCTCTCCATAATGGTCAAGCACAGCAAAAAGGAACCCTTTCAGGTCAACAGATGTAAGACGGGCAAATTCTGCTTCAACCTGAGCAATAGAAGAAGAGGGGTGGAGAGTACAGGCAGAATGAAAAAAAGATTCTTTGAGACCCAAATTTAAGCAAACAGTCATCTGAGGCCCATTAGAGAAAACACAAACACACAAAAGCAAACAAACAAAAGATGCACTTTACCTGCCGTTCAGCAAACAAGGAAGTTCAGAGAACAATAAGCTCTGTCTCGAAATCTTTTAAAGTAGAATGATTGTGAAAATGACTTATGTGATGTAAAACTTTAGTAAACGTATGCGATTAAAAGAACACTGAGTAAAAGGACAAGTAACAATTTCCTTATTCCTCAGATGTTTACCTTGATGAGCAATACTGTTTTAGTCCAACTGTCTCATTAAAGTTACACAACAGGCTTTTTACATTAAAGCCAGCAAGTCCATTACATACTCCCTTTTAGATCTGAAATACTGTGCACATTCTGTGTATATGTAGTGGACAGCAATTTACCCAAAAGAGCGCAAAGTTTGCAAGTCCACCTCATTTAAATGACAAAGACAGATGTGATCATCTAGACCTGTGAAAATAAATTAATGACAAACTTGCAGTTATGGATGTTATTACAACCACAAGAACCTAAACAGTCTGCTCCATTGCTTTTGTTAATGAATCATTTGTTGGTAACACATCTGAATATTTAGTTTATGCCACCTGCATGCAATCATCAATAGTGCCATATTACTTCTTAAGAAGTACCCTGACACTACAATCTTTATATCATTTGTTCTACAGAGCTATTAAGTTACAATATAATCTGTGGTGTTTCCAGTATGACAGAATGCACAAATTGTAACTTACCATTTGACTCCACTGACAAAAATAAATCCCCAGCATCAAGTTTGGCTTCACAGACCTAAAATAAGTAAAATAAAAATATATGTTATAATTATATTGTTTTCGCCATTTATTCATGTTGCTAATTTTCTGACATATAAACAATATTAGTTTTGTTACAATACAGAGAATACAGTTTAATTAAAAGGTAAATTATGCAAAAAAAAAAAAAAAAAAAAAAAAAAACTTCTGCAGTATACCATGCCAAAAATCAGTGTCTCTGATGCCAATTATTTTATCACTACAGCTCTTTTAGTATGGAAACTCACACAATCTAGTCATACTGATCACGTGAGTTCAAAAATAAGTTAAAATAGTGAGCTGTTGTTAAGCATAAAGCATTTCAGGGTAACAAATAACTGCACAATAGAATTAAAGCAAAAAATAAACACACTGGAGGACTATCTGATAAAAACTAATATAATGCTGGTTTGTAGACCATATTTTGTCTCAGTCCTCAGTGCACTCTTGCAGCTTAGCATGCAGCAGTTAATAACAACTTAAGTGATTACATAGGGGTAAACAGATGACAACAAGCATCGGAGTCCTGCCTAAAAGTTCTTTTTGAACCCAGCCAGTTATTGGAAATATTGCCAAAATGAACTTCCACCAAAATACAACAGCCTGTGAACTTGAAAGAAATTTACAAGTACAGAGACAATATGAAATAAGCTTAATTAGCTGAGTTAGCTTGCTAATATCGCAACAGTGGTTGAGTGCACAACCTTAAAGCTAGCAGCACAATACTTGTGATTTGGTCAGTGCCACATTAAACCCATAAAAAAGGCCATGTGTCAGTTTATTAGGTCAAGTTTGGTCATGACACACAAGCTGGACCTTGTCGGCTAAAGTTACAT
The DNA here is from genome assembly GCF_013358895.1 of Oreochromis aureus. NCBI lineage: Eukaryota > Metazoa > Chordata > Actinopteri > Cichliformes > Cichlidae > Oreochromis > Oreochromis aureus. The sequence goes on along the minus strand of NC_052962.1, from coordinate 5,454,300 downwards.
TAGCTAAAGCAAACATTTCGGTAAAAGAGAAAAACACACATCATGCCATAAATTCAAAGCATGTTCCAACTTTTGTAGCTCTCTTTCCTTATAGTTATAACCAATGTTACTCACCTTGAAAGCATATTCCAAAGAAGACGATTAGAAAACGTCCAAGTAAAGTGAGCATGTCGTTAACGGCCAATTCCCCATGATGCACCTCGGTAGCAGTCACGTGAGGCAGTTTTGAATCCTGCTGTGCTCAACTTACCCACATTGTCAACTTCACATAAGTTGCTGATTTAGCTGGACATGAGTTTTCAAGTTAGCTTTTTTTGGTGTAATTGGGACGTTTTTAACTTATAATTCTATGTTATAACAACAACTTCAGTTATCTATCGTCAAACTGATATAGAATAATATGTTGAAATAACAAACAGCTAGAATTACATTTTACAGTGTGATTGTGCTTCAGTAAGAAACTTCATTCTGTTTGTGGTGTGGTGTGCATGTAGTGGGCTGTTATGTTCTAAATTATCTCAATTTGCTCGGAAAGAGAAAGATTATTTTATTGGGTTAAATAACCAGCTGATGATAAAATGCTAACTAACTGAAAAAGAAGTGTATATATTTAATTTGGTTGAACCAAAATAATATGATATAATGCACTATGTCAAATAGAGAATTTAGAAAAATCTTTTTTTGATGACATTTAAATAAAGAATGTCTGCTCTGGCTCAAACTCCCATCCTCAGCCCCGCAGTAATGATATTTTATTTGTCTACAGTCCCCTAGAGATTTATTTGTCAGTCACATTTTTACCTCTGGCTCATGTTACAGCAGCTTTCATGTCAAAATGTGTGTAAACAATCATGTTGCTAGGCAACCCAGCATGCCACACTTGTGGTTTTACATTAATTTCTGTGAGTTAAAATCACCTTCTTGGTGGTTCTAGGTAAAAGTGGTCATACTTAAATTCAATATTTGATGAAATCAGTCTACTATTAACTATACATTTAATCTTCAATATAAGAAAAAGTGCAGTTTGAACAGTTTCTCTATGCAATAAGGAAATGGTGCTAGAATAAGAGTGGGCGGGGTCTTTAATAGTTAGTATATTTGTGTGACATGGCCTTCCTGCTCTGAACACCAGCTGTGCACAACAAATAAGCAGGTGCACAACAAACCACAGAAAGCTGCCAGCTCATGCTTCTGTAGCATCGTGTGTGGTATTACGAACACCTCTCACACTGCAGCTGCATTTAGGCTCTGCCCCTTCCTGAGTGTGTAAAACATCTGCAAAAGGTCACGTGACATTTTAGAAACTCTGAAACATCTTTAGTTTAATCTGAGTTCAAGTAGCTCGACCTCCTGCTGACATTACAGGGTGTCCTCCTCAAATGGGGACTGGTCTCAGACCTGGTACTGGTTCCTGTTTGCCTGTGAGGTCTCATGTGCTGTAGCTCCACCCACTAAAAAGACCTGTAGTACTGAAGGAGATACTACTGGTTTATTTCTGTGTGAAATTATTGTCGAACCTTTCTGTGTTCTTCAGCTGCGCTCTGACCCTAAAATCGTCATTGCCAAGATGAACGCCGTGGCCAATGACGTGCCTCTGGGTTACGACGTCCAAGGGTGAGATTCAGGTTTCCTGTGACACGCTTCAGTCATCGCCAGGTGTGAGTCTAATGTCCCTATGTCTGCCTGCAGGTTTCCCACCATCTACTTTGCTCCAGTAGGGAGGAAGGACGAACCCGTCAGATACCAGGTAACACACCTGAGTCCACACCTGAGACTTGAGGCTAGATGGACCTCAGCTACAGTTTTAGATAAAGGTGCTTCCTCTTAGTTTGTCTAAGGTCAATGTTACCTGCAGCAGCCCACTCCCCTGTGTTGTAGTTTTCCCTCACAGCTGTTTGAGCTGCCTTGTCACAGGGTTTTATGGGTAGTTAATTATGCTCTGTGCTCACCTATGTGCACCAGCTTAGGTCCACATGGATTTACAAATTAAATTTTCTCATTTACATAGATCCTGTTTGTTGACACAGACTCTGCCCATTCAGACTTTAAATTTAAATCATTTTCTAACCCTCTGGGTCAGTGTGAGCACTGCGAAGTACAGACACTCATATTTCTCCACAGCCACTCATGGTCAGCTCAGAAAAAACACAGGACACAATTTGGTACATTAAACTGCACATGCTCCCACTTGTACAGGCTCCTGATTGATATGGTACAGGTACAACCACATCTGTGCGCAGATCAGAAGAGGCGTTTTCTTAAACTGCAGAAGTGAGTCATTCAGTGATTCAGTGCAGAGAGGTCTATTAACACATAGTGAGTGAGAAAGGTGAAGAAGACTCAATGCATGATGGGAATCCCCCAGCAGCCTACACTTATTGCACCATAACTAAGGGAGGATTCAGGGTCACCTAATCCAGCCAAACAATATGCTTTAGCAAAAAGGAAAGTTTTAAGCCTAATCTTAAAAGTTGAGCAGCCGATAACACCAGTGTGCTTTTTGCTGCTCTCATTTATCAGCCACAGGGTATACAGATACAGTACCCTCAGGGTCTGCCTACCAGTGATGAACAGACTGCTGCTAAAGTCCTGATTTTATACTAAAGAAGTCATGTAATTAAATCCTTGTCTTATTCCTCAGCTGGTCTATATAAATAAAAGTGTATATATAATAATAGCTAATAAAAGTGTGAGCCTGTAATGGGCTGGATGTTAAAAATCCTTCCTGGTAACAAATTCAGTTTTCAATTCAATTCAATTTTATTTATATAGCGCCAAATCACAACAGAAGTCGCCTCAAGGCGCTTTATATTGTACAGTAGATCGCACAATAATACATACAAAGGAAAAACCCAACAAATGTTTTGCTTTAATTACTCTGTAACTTCAGGTTGTGGTCTTTCCTTGGAAAAGCCAACATGTTTATACTGTTTGACTCAACATTTATTGTTCAGAAACAACACTACAGCTGTGGGGGCAGCATACACCACCAAAGCCTACGGGGATTATAAATAAAGAATTTTACTTTGAAAGTCTGTTGTCATTTACGTACACACACACAGCCACATTTCCTGCTGGGACCAGACTGTTTTTTAATACACCCTCCTTCATCCAGAGCTACCGGTGGAGGTGTGGAGGAAGTGGAGCTAAAGTTCAGTGTTTAATAGTTGGTAGTTTGCTGAAGCCTACACAGACACTGCGGACACTGTGCAGTGTGTGAAGGCAAGTCTTCACAGTAAGGGTGGGGCTTCAGACACTGACAGGTTTTACAAGATAGTCTTAACTTCCTTCTGGGGTCGCATGACATCTCCCATGTGCTTTTAGGGCACCCGCGAGCTCAAAGACTTCCTCCGGTTTCTCAAGCGAGAGGCGAGTCACAGCTTGATGTTGAGTGGCTTCAAAGATGAACTCTGACACTCCCAACAGCGAGGAGGAGAGCCTGAATCTGGACCTCCAGTACTGGACATTACAACAGGACAGTGGTTGCATCAAATGAAATCGCTCAATCATCCCTGAAACACACCGCTGTTAATCATGCCATTGTCATCCTCATTATTTATTTATTTATTTGTTAACTTTATTCGTCCTCCTTTGGTGCACAAGCAGGGTACAGGTGTTCTTCTGGGTTTTTTTGGACAATAAAGTTTTGTATGAATTTCAGAGACTTGGGCCGTTTATCAATACCCAAGTACGCGAGTACATACTCGCGTTCTCGGTGAGTACGTACTCGCCGAGAACGCACGGGAGTACGTACCCGCCGAGAACGCGAGCACGGACTCGTGATATGTACAATTGGAACACCTGCGTACGTGATGATGTCACAGGTCCAGAGTTTTTACTGCCGTCCCCTCCTAATTTAACTGTGAGTAACATGTTATGAAGCTTAACTGTAATCACAGCCAAACCGGTTTACTCAGGAACAAATAAAACACTGAAATAAACCAAACATTAACATTTAGAAGTGATCTAAGTGACTTGTATATCATTGTTAACCTCAGTAGTGAAACCTCTATTAATAAAAATAGTGTACATGTACATACGTGTACATACCTTAATAAAAACAAGCAGATGAGATGTTAGAATGCTTTTATTTCTATTCTAGTGGACACTCAATACTATAGACAGCTGCTGAAGTTTCTTTAACCTGAGTAGTGAGAAGTCCGCGAGCGGGGGGGGGTTGAAAACGATGTGCCGGGAGTCCGCTGTTGAGTTTTGGACGAAATGCATTCTGGGATATATAGCTGTCCCAAGTCCACACCGATGCATGCTCGATAAAACGGGCGGATCGAGAACGCATCCGGGACTTTTTCGCGTTCTCGGCTTGATGCGTACTTCGAATTGGAACAGTACTTGGTCTCCGACTGATGACGTATCACGAGTACACGAGAACGCAAGTACGCATATTGATAAACGCCCTTGGACAGGTTTGTGCTCGTTCAGGCCCACAGCTGCTTTCAACTAGTACAGCTTATTGACCTGTCGTCCCAGCATGCTTTAGGCACATGTGATGTCACTGGTCACAGCTAAACAGACTCATGGGAATACCCATGTGTGTTTTCAGAATACAAATCGGTCAAAATTGATTCTCAGCATGGTGTACAAATAAGTCACAAGAAAAGAAATGTAGAAAGTGCTACATGAGCACCAGCCCTGCGTCTCGTCAATGAAGGAGACATTCACAATCAGCCTGTTAGATATCCACAATCAGCATACATAATTAAAATCGCATATGACTGCTCACATTATTTGCTACATTTTCATGACGGTAATCACACTTTATTGTATTTATGGTTAGTTGGTTCTTGGAACCAACTCTGATGAATTCATGAGTCTAAATGTTACATAGAGTAGAAAAGCACTGTAGTCCATTTACCTTTGGTTTTTGCTTTGAGACATAGTTAATAAAAATGTTTTGGGAACCCCGGTCAAAAACACCCCCTCCTCCCATGCAATTTCAATAAATGAAACTATTTATTCAGCTTATGTTTGCCACGGATCCTAAATTAAGGTATCACACAATATCAAAGGTGGTGGGGCATTCTGTCAGTCATTTTAAAGAAGAAAGGCTACATCAGTGCATGAATCACCTGATCCAGTCTAGAAATTACCAGAACATTAGAGATGTTACTGCGTTAACCTGAGACAGCTGGGTCGGTTCCTGGTCATGAAACACACATAGAAAGGGAGAAGTGATGCTGCTAGAACCCTGCTGGGAGTGAGGAAGACTTCTGACGTGACTGTCCACTGCTCAGTGGTTTCCAGTCCTGTAGAAAGATTGGATTGTGTTACCAGGAGTAAGTCTGATTTAATAATAATACATTTTATTTATAAAGATCCTCAAAATTACATTAGTGCAACAAAATAAATGATGAAAATAAGAAGCCCAAGCACGGGGATCAATAAAGTATTGTGGTCGCAAATTTTGAAGCCATCCTGATAACCTTCTTCCACCAACGATGTGGAGATCCAAATCCAACTAGAAAAATTTGCATTTCCTGCGAAAATGCAGTGTGGATGCTGTAATGCTGAAGCTGTCTGCTGAAAACTGCTGAAAAAGCTGAAAATAGCTAACGAACCTGAAGTCAGTATCAGAAAAGTGGTTGAAATTGTAATAACTTTGTAGATAAATAAAAACTGAGCCAAAATATAATAACTTTGCAGAAACTGAAGAAGAAACATAAAGCGTTTGCAAAAATACTATATCAAAGGAGAATATAGCGGACATGTTGTAACTTAGCAAAAAATTTGTGACTTGGCAGAAATAGTACAACATGGCAGAAGTGTTGTAATACAGCAGAAATGTTAATATGTAGCAAAAACCTAAAAACTTGGAAAAATGTTGTAAGAGCACAACTTAATATACAGTAGTATAATAGTAACATGTAGTAAAAATGCAACATAGGAGCTGAAATAGTATAATTCAGCAGAAAAGTAATAACTTTAGCAGAAATATTGGACACGCAAAACGGCCAGCTTCAAAAAGCTGAAGTTTCCTCAAAAGATTAGTTGTTGTTCAACTGTGAAAAATTGGCAGAAACATTAGAAAAGTTACAAAGGAAATGCCAGCAGATACACAAAGCTAAGGCAAAATGACATCCCAGATAGCAAGGAAACATTGAAACAATGTTGAGTCAATATCAGGCGACGTCATTGAAGCAACGTTGAAGTGTGACGTTGACCCAACATCACTCTTGCACCCATTTTTAACGTTGAAACAACGTCAGGTTTTGATGTTGAATCAATGTTGAAACCTGACATTGATTCGACGTTATATTTTCTAACACTGTTGACATTGAAACAATGTCAGATTCTGATATTGAAACACTGTTGAGCTATGGTGTTGATTTTCCACCTCTTTCGTACAGTTGCTTTTTATTGAAAAAACAAAAAGGTCAATAGACATGTATCATTTGCAAAATACTTTATTAAAAGACAAAGTTTCCTATTTACATTTCTATGTTTCACGTCACTTTTTATTATTTACTCCGGGATGGGGATGGATGATGTGCGTCCTGCGCGCCACCCGTCACGATCTGGAGGATCTGAGCCATTTCTGGACTGCTTGAGCAAAGACCAACTCAGACATAGAGTTCGCCTCACCTGCTGCGCCAGGCCATCTAGGACAAAAATAGACACACACACAAAAAAAAAAAGACAAAAAAAAAGGAATTAGAGCACATGAATAAGCTCTTGTTAATTGTCTTCAGCAGGGAGAAAGTATGTAAACTCCTAGGCTGATAAACATGAAAGTCACCAGGCGGAAATCAGCAAACTGCCGCATTTTATTCCCAAAGAGCTATAAGCTGAAAATGTGATATGTCTTAGCATGGTGTGCCGTGTATCCTTTAAAAAAAAAAAAAAAAATATGGGGTCCTCGGGCTGTACAAAGTGTACAACCCGAGGACAAAACAAGTCAAGACCAAAGACTCCATCTCCAGATTAACCGGACATGAAAGTCTTGTTATTAAGAAAGACAAAGTAATATAGCAAAAACAGACATAGGAAATGTGAAACGCACCCAGCACATCAATTGATCCCTTTATTGTTCACTTTAGGCTCATAAAACTACAATAAATGTTAAAACTTACCAAATATGCATCTGCACAGTGCTGTCTCTTTAATGCCCTTTTTGCTTTGTCTGGTCCTTGGTGTTTTTTCCCTGCCCAGTTGAGTACAGAGGCCAGCTCCTTTGTAATGGCATAAACCATTACACGGCGGACTCGCACCTCCAGTGTGGTCCAGCAGCACCAATCAACGCAAAGCGTCTCACCTATAGACACATTTTATGAGATGGAATTAGCGTGTCTCATGTCTTAAATGTGTATGCAAGTGCTTGTGTGTTTACTTCATGTAATTGATGATAGAAACATGTCATTTAGTTTTCCCTAAAGCCTGATTTTCAAGTCATACAAAGAATAAACCAAAGTATTGGCAGTACAATGTATTTCTATTCCTTTTGTTGGATATTCATTTGTTAGTTCTAGTAACTGCTAAAAGTGTTTACTAGTTTTTGCCTGTCACATATATTTGTTATACCATGTAAACTGTGAAATTCCAAGATTTTCAAACTTGCCTTGTAATAGTGGCCTCACAGAGTCTCTGGAATCTACAGAAAACAAAATCACAACAAGATGACATTCAGGAGTATAAATTGGGGTTTTTTAGATAAGAGTACAATGACATTGTGATGCAGCTTTAAAACATTTTTAAAAGCATACCATCTATAGGGAAGACATCAGACTCTGCATGCTGGCGAGATCGCAAAGCTGTGTCGGTTTGTGCCGGAGTGGCGAAAAGGTGCGGAAGCTGGGTGGGGCATTATGATGGTTGCTATCAGTGGGCTGGGGGCAGACTGCGGAGTGATGAGGGCTGTTTAGAAAAGATAATTTTTAAGTATTTAAGAATACAGACAACTTGTCAAAAAAGTTTCCTCGTGTCAGACACAGATATGTACACAGACACTAGACAGTATTTTATTACCTGGTATTTTCACTTGAGGGGCCTGGGGAAACCGTTTTTTTGTAGGCTGCTCATCCTCTGAGTCCGTATATATGTACACAGGGGATTTGGTCTAAAGAAAAGAAATTAAAAACGGTCTTAAGTAATTGTAAATATGCTTTTGGCATATTGTTTCCTAAAGTTAGTTTGATTTCTAACAACACACACAGGAAACAGAGACGTGCAAGAAGGTACAGTATACAATGAATTTTTGAAGTGCACAAGTGTACACGGCTTTGCATTTTTAAAAAGTTTACAAACTTCCACTTTTTGGACTATATTATGTGGTGATATTGCAGTATGCAAGCACCATAGATATGTATAAAAGACAAGATCATAAATTCTAAACAATCAAAGATATGTTTGTGAATAAAAAGGTTTTACTTGTGCTTTCTTTTAAGACTGGTCTGGGTTTCTTCTTCGGACTGAAGGTCAGACGTATCACAGCGTTCACGTGGATATCTCTGAAGACTGCGTTCTGCTTCGTGAAATGTGCCTGAAATACAAACACAATGTACGGCCAGACATACATTACGTGTGGACAAAAGGTGCAAACGCATAGAAAAATCAGCGGTTTCAAAAATACGCTGGTGCGTGTGGACGTAGCCTTATTCATTATTCTCAAGGCACAAACGGAAAGTCATGTATGCGTGCAACGTAAAGTTAGGTGACCGTGCAACGACAGTCACGTGGGCATGCTGCGTGAGCATTCAAACTGAGTCTAAAGTTTTGGTGTGCGAATTGAAGCGAGTGCTCTCCAATCATCAAAAGTAACAAAGTCATTGAACACGTTTATACAGTTACCATTACGTTTATCAATCATATATCACAGATTTAGAATTTTTTGTAGTACTAAGCAACTACAGAGCGAAAGTCTGGGTCAAGCGCCGAGGCGACGGCAAGAACAAAGGAAACCTCGAAGCGTTAAAGCTAGCTTTGTAAGGGAATATAACGAAGAAATTATGAAGCGAAAATGTTTTCTTTGTTGATATACTTTGTTCGCAGTGCAATTTATTTGTTGCCGGATTGTAAGAAGTAGACACAATTTCGGGCTCCCACATTTTGTGGGAGCAACGTAAATAACAGTAAAAAACTCGTTAACGTACAACATTAACGAGTTTTTTACTGTTATTCAAATGCAAACATGGAAATAACGAGTAGGAAAAAAAAAATCATTCATTCTTACCTTATACTAATCGTGGTGCGGGCCAGTGCAGTGCATGACCTGATGCCTTCTCCGGTCAATTTCGCTGAGAGTAAATCAAATGTCCCGCTCTACTGTAGAAGACAATGAATACCTGGGGGGATGTACCAATGTGAGAGGGGTGCTTTAATTTCGGTCAACTATACATAAATTGCACGTAGACACGATTTTTTAAAGCTGGTGAACTAGACCAAGTCATTGATAACAAATGAACAATAAATCTACTTTCTCTGGTACTTTATACCCGATCAGTTGCAATGTTTTTGATGGTGACCGGAGCCGAATGATCGTCAACTATAAATAGACGTTTTCTCGACGTTGTTGTTGTCACCTGGTCGACTATAAATAGATCAAATATCAATGACAAAAAAACAACGGTGAATCAACATTGTTACAACGTCTCTGTAGTAAGACCGTCGGTTTACCACAGTATTTCAATGTTGTTACAACATTGGCATTTCAACCCCGACCATATACGACGGTTCGGATGAAAAATCAACATAGATTCAATGTCGTCTTGCTATCTGGGATGCCTAGCAATATTTACAAATAGGGAGACACACACACACACACACAGAGACACATAACCCATGTTCAGAAAACAATGTGTACAAACATAGATGCAAACATAAACACAGACATACAAACATAAACACACAAGGGCAAGCAGAGACAAACAGAGCATGAAGTGTCTTGTATGTTTCCATGCCAGTCTGGTCAAGTTGAATCCACTCATTCACACACAAACACACACACACACACACACACACAGCAGCAGCATCAACAAGTGAACAGGCGTTGTTAACAGCATGTTTCTAGGTCAGTCAAACAGCTGTGAGCTTCTCAATTTGAATCCACCAATCAGAGAGGCTGTGTACTTTTTCCCGCCAAAACTGGTGCACTAAGTGCAGGCTTTTACAGCACAGAGAGAGACAGGATTTTTGCAGTCTATTTCTCATAGTGAGGACTCCCCTCAAACAAACAGCCATAAATTCCTAACCCTAGGGGCTAAAATGGTCATTCTTAGACCGTTTTGTTCAGAAGACATGGGAGAATCTTGAAATGTTGACCATTTAAAATAAAAATATGAAATATTAGAGATATATGACATAGATGATTGGTTATCTAAGAAGCCACGAGGGCCCCAATATGCAAATTTGAATGTGCCAGGCCTCAGATATGATTGGTTGTCTTACAAGCCATGAATGCCCCAATATGCAAATTTGAATGTGCCAGCCCTCAGATATGATTGGCTGGCTGGGAAGCCGTCCAGGTCCTGATATGTAAATTTGAATATTACAGTCCTTACAGAGGACTGACTCTCTGGGGACCTGGCAGAAATATATAGAAATACAATGATTACCCAGAAGTACTGCATTTAGTAGAAATCCTATGTTTTAGCACAAATACTATAAAATGGCAGAAATACTATAATTAAGCAGAAATATTATATTAAGTACAAATCCTATAAAATAGCAGAAATAGTATGATTTAGCAGAAATGCTGTATTTAGCACAAATCTTATAAAATAGCAGAAATAGTATGATTTAGCAGAAATGCTGTATTTAGCACAAATACTGAAAAGCAGCAGAAATGCTATGACTTACCACAATAGTAATAACTTAAATAGAAAAATTGGAAAAGCAAAATGAACAGCTGAAAAATCCTGAACATGCTAACGGTCCCTCAATTGTAATTGTTAAATGTAACAAAATCAGCAAAAAAAAGTATAACAGTCACACAATCACAAATATGGACACATATGGAAACACACATGCACAGAGAGACACACAGGATCAAATTCAGTCAACCAGTCTAAATATATTGAATTGAAATCATACAATAAGATGCTCCCATAAAAACTCTCTCTCGCCCTCTCTTTCTCTCTCTCTCTGTCACACACACACACACACACACACACACACACACACTAGCAGCAGCAGCAGCCAAACAGCCTGGAGCTGCTGAATTTGAATCCACCAATCAGAGAGGCTGTGTACTTTTTCCCGCCAAAACAGGTGCACCTGTTTTTACACACACGCAGCACAGAGACAGGATTTGTGCTGTCTATTTTTCATAGTGAGGATTCCCCTCAAACAAATGGCTATAATTTCCTAACCGTAGGGGCTAGAACAGTCATTCTTACACCGTTTTGTTCAGAAGAGATGGGGGAATCTTAAGGTGTTGACAATTTATCTTGAAAATATGAATTATTGAAGATATTTGACTTCTAATGCACCATAACTGAGTAGAGGTAAAGCGAAACTGCCTTGACTTGCCCTCAAACAATGCTTTGTAACTCTAAATCTATTTGGAGTATCGATATCATTCTTTCACCGTAAGAGACAGCAGGTTTTGGTGAACAGTCATGGAAATTTTCAGGTCTGTGTGGAAATCCATCAAAAGATATGACGAGAGAAAAAGTGCCTCATTTCCAGAGTTTGAAATCTGAAGAAATCTGAGCGAGGGACAATTTCCTACCCTCAAACAAACCCAATTCATGGCCAAATGGTAATAGGTGAGAAAGAAATTCTTGAATTGTGAGCGTCAGGAGTGTCTGAAGATATATTGGCACAAGCCTCATGTCTTAACGCCGCTTTGTTAGGGAGATATGACGATTCGAATATGCCTCTCATTACAGAAATCCAGCGGTGATTTTGAACAAACTCTCCATTGACTTTCTATGGAGAGTTTCCAGACTTGTGTTGGTCTGAGGAGATTTGCCAAAATTCTATAAATCCCACAACAATGATAGTAACATTTTCTGAAAGCCAGCAAAAATACCTACGTTTTGATGTATAATTTGTGGAAGTGGAGTGAAGATTGAGCAAGTAGCAAGAAGTTGTTCGGACATGAAGAGAAGACTGCAAAACTTTCAGTGGCACACTGAAAGCCAAGTGCATAGCAACCATAGCAACGCATGTATTTTCTAAAAAATCACAAAAATGAAACTCAAAACTTAAAGAGGATAAGATGAAAACGGTAACAGATATGAAAAAGCTGAATCATTCATGAATAGCCCAATAATTTGTGAACATTTTAAAATTTGAATGGTTGTTCTAGGCGAAAGTATGAGAAAGTAGTTAAGTTTCAAAAACAAGCAAGTTTTAGCAGAATTGTGGAAGTTTCCCATTCATTTCAATGGGACAAATTAAAGGAAAAAAGCTTAATATTTTAAAAAGTATAATAGTTAAAAATACCAAAAGTCATAGCAGTCGTTAGCAGAAAAAGCTGAATAGTTTAAAATTTGAACGGTGAAAATCGGCTGAAAATTGTTTAAGTAGTTAAAGTCCAAAAAACGTACGGAAGCAACTAGAACTAGAAAAAATTTGCATTTCCTGCGAAAATGCTGTGTGGATGCCTTAACACTGAAGCTGTCTGCTGAAAAGCTGAAAAAGATGAAAAGTTGCAAAAAGTTGTATGGTGGTGAAAAAAACATGTCGCCCTGAGCAGGATTCGAACCTGGCCCTCCTGGTCTCAAGGCAGCTACTCATCTCACTGAGCTAAACTCATTCTCTCAAGAAGAGGAGGAGAGACCGACAATTCTGCTAAAATGAGCAGAAGCTGCTGAGAATTGTGCTGAGAAGAGGTGAAAAGGCTGAAAATTTTGCAGAAAAGAGGTAAATCAGCAGAATTTCTGCAGAAAAGAGGCAGAACAAAAGAACAAAAGAGAAAACTGAAAACAGGTTCTGCCATGACCGGGATTTGAACCTGGCCGTTCCTGTCTCAAGGCAGCTGCTCATCTCACGGCAGCTGCTCATCTCACTGAACCAACCTCTTTCTCTCAAAATCAAGAGATGGAGAAACTGACAATTTTGCTAAATGAGCAGAAGCTGCTGAGAATTGTGCTGAGAAGACGTGAAAAGGCTGAAAATTTTGCAGAAAAGAGGTGAATCAGCAGAATTTCTGCAGAAAAGAGGTAAAGAAGCAACAAGTTGCGCTGAAAAGAGATGAATCAGCAGAATTTCTGCTCAAAGGCGGCTATTCATTTCCCTGAGCCAAAGTCATTCTTACAAAGAAGAGGTGGAGAGACGGACAATTCTGCTGAAATGAGCAGAAGCTGCTGACAATTGTGCTGATAAGAGGTGAAAAGGCTGAAAATTTTGCAGAAAAGAGGTGAATCAGCAGAATTTCTGCAGAAAAGAGGCAAAGAAGCAGAAACTTGCGCTGAAAAGAGATGAATCAGCAGAGTTTCTGCTCAAAAGAATTGTCTTTTTTCTGAATACAGCCAAAAAAGCTGGAATTTGTGCTGAAAAGGGGTGGAAAAAATGAAAATTTTGCTGAAAAGGGGTGAAGAAGCTGAAGAAGCTAAAGTATACTAAATCAAAGTATTTGTGCCAAAACATAGTGTTTCTGCCATATTGTGGTACTACTACATTACAACATGAATACGGATTAAAGATGAAAGAAACTGGCAACAAATTCCTCCACTACAAACCAGTCTGATACCACTTCTTTGCAGTGTTCACGTTTACTAAGGCACTACCCAAAAGGCGCCACAAGAGGGCACTCCAACACAAGAGATGAGGTGAATGAGCAGAATTTCTGCTGAAAAGAGGCAGAAGGTTCTGTATGTAGAAAAAGAAACACTGTTGAACCATGTGTGAAATAAATAAAGAAATGAAATGAAAGAACAACCTGGTTCTGCTCAAATTCACCAATCAGAGGTACTGCCTCTGTCTGCTTCATCAGGCTGTGTACTTGTTTCTGCCATGGAGCGTTAACAAGAATCTGAGGTCCATATTAGAAAAGCTGCTAAAATCATAAAACTTTGCAGAATTGTAATAGATTAGCAATATAAATTACAGGTCTGTGATAGTGTATAAATTTGTAGTGAAAAAAAAAAAACGTGGACCAAGGTGGGATTGAACCCACGACCTTTGAGCTGCAGAGCCGTGTCATTACTGATTGCGCCACCTGGAAAGGGGCGGCGGTCTGAAAGACAGATACTTGGGCAGTCAGAAAATAGATCGCGGTGAGAGGCGAAAAACGCCGTTTTGGAGTTACAAAACGTCGTGTAACTCAAAAACTAGGTGGGATAGAAGCATAATTCTTGTACTGGGTGAATCAGCGGACTTTGGTGTACTTTCACTGCGATTTTCATAGCTCTTTGTGCCTCCATCGCGGAGATTTGACGAGAGAAGAAACGGCTTCATTTCCAGAGTTTGAAGACTGAGAGAAGGACAGATTTCCACCCTCAAACAAACGTAATTCATTGCTCAACGATAAGATAATTGTAAAAACTGCTTGCACTGTGAGTGTCAGCAGTGTCTGAAGATATATTGGCACAAGCCTCATGTCCTAACTTTGCTTTGTTAAAGAGATATGGCAATTTGAAAATGCCTCCGTTACAGAATTTCAGCTCTGAATTTGAAAACCTCCCATAGACTTTGAATGGGGACTTGTCAGACCTTGTGTCACTCCGAGGCAAATTGCGAAAAAACGGTAAACCTCACAATAAAGATAGTGACATTGTCTGAAAGCCAGCAAAAATACCTACGTTTTGATGTATAATTTGTGGGGATTGAGTGGAAATTGAGTGAGTAGCGAGAAGTTGTTTAGACATGAAGAGAAAATTCAGAACGGACCAGCACTCACTCTGACTTAATTGCATAGCAACCATAGCAACGCATGTATTTTCTGAAAAATCACAATTTTGCAACTGAAAACTTAAAGAGATAAGATTAAAACGGTAGAAGATCTGAAAAAGCTGAATCAGACAGGAATAGCCCAATAATCTGAGAACATTTTAAAGTTTGAATGGAGTTTCTAGGTGAAAGTATGACAAAGTAGTTAAGTTTCAAAGACAAGCAAGTTTTAGCAGAATTGTGGAAGTTTCCCATTCATTTCAATGGGACAAATTAAAGGAAAAAAGTGTAATATTTTAAAAAGTATAACAGTAATAAACACCAAAAGTCATTGCCGGAAAGAGCAGAAAGAGCAGAACAGAATAGAGTTTGAACTGAGAAAATCGGCAGAAAACTGTGGAAGTAGTTAAGTGCCAAAAAGTGTACGGAAGCAACTAGAAGAATAACTAGAAAATTTGCATTTCCTGCGAAAATGCTGTGTGGATGCCTTAACGCTGAAGCTGTCTGCTGAAAAGCTGAAAAAGCTGAGAAGTTGCAAAAAGTTGTATGGTGGTGAAAAAAGAATCTCACGCTGAGCAGGATTCGAACCTGGCCCTACCAGGTGCAAAGCAGCTACTCATCTCACTGTGCCAAATTCACTCTCACAAGATAAGAGATGGAGAGACTGACAATTATGGTGAAATGAGCAGAAACTGCTGAGAATTGCGCTGATAAGAGGTGAAATGGTTGAAAATTTTGCAGAAAAGAGGTGAATCAGCAGAATTTCTGCTGAAAAGAGGTGAAAAAGCAGAAAATTGCAATGAAAAGAGATGAATCAGCAGAATTTCTGCTCAAAAGAGTTTTTCTGAAAACAGCTGAGATCTGTGCTAATAAGAGGTGAAAAGGGTGAAAATTTTGCAGAAGAGGTGAATAAGCAGAATTTCGGCTGAAAAGAGGTGAAAATTCTGCTGAAAAGAGTTCAATCAGCAGAATTTCTGCTGAAAGGAGTTCTGCAGAACTTTTCAGAATTCTGCTGAAAAGATGTTTTGCTGAAAATAGCTGAAAAGCTGGGATTTGTGCTGAAAAGTGGTGAAAAACTGAAGATTCTGCTGAAAACGGGTTATAAAGCTGAAATTTGTGTTGAAAAGAGTAAAAAAGTTTAACTGTTAACTGAAAGAAATGTTGCCATAAGCGGGATTTGAACCCGGGCCTCCCAGTCTGAGAACGGACGCTCATCTCACTGAGCTAAAACACAGGTCAACCCGGCAAGGAAAATCAGTGAGGCCACTGATAATATGGCAGAAATGGGCAAAAATATTGCAAAAAAAAATTCAATATCTCAAAAGTATAGAAGTTATGAGCACCAAAAGTCATTGCCGGAAAGAGCAAAGAGCAGAATTTTTAAATTTTTAAAGTTTGAATGGCGAAAATCGGTTAAGAACTGAGGGAGTAGTTAAGTGCCAAAAAGTGTAACGGAAGCAACTAGAAGAATAACTAGAAAAACTAGAAAATTTGCATTTCCTCTTGAAAATGCTGTGTGGATGCCTTAACGCTGAAGCTGTCTGCTGAAAAGCTGAAAAAGATGAAAAGTTGCAAAAAGTTGTATGGTGGTGAAGAAACTGAAAATTCCGCTGAAAACAAGTGAAGAAGGAGAGATTTTTGCTTAAAAGTGGTGAAAAGCAAAAAATTATATTGCAAAGGGGTAAAGACGGCGAAATTTTGCTAAAAAAGTGGTGAAAGAAACCCCCCTATGTTGCCATGAGCAGGATTCAAACCCAGCCCTCCTGGTCTCAAGGCAGCTACTCATCTCACTGAGCCAAAGTCATTCTCCCAATGAGGAGGTGGAGAGACTGACACTTTTGCTGAAATGAGCAGAAGCTGCTGAGAATTGTGCTGATAAGAGGAGAAAAGGCTGAAAATTTTGCAGAAAAGAGGTGAATCAGCAGAATTTCTGCAGAAAAGAGGTAAAGAAGCAGAAAGTTGCACTGAAAAGAGATGAATCAGCAGA
Source organism: Oreochromis aureus (assembly GCF_013358895.1). NCBI lineage: Eukaryota > Metazoa > Chordata > Actinopteri > Cichliformes > Cichlidae > Oreochromis > Oreochromis aureus. The sequence goes on along the minus strand of NC_052962.1, from coordinate 5,437,523 downwards.
ATTTCTGCTCAAAAGTGTTTTTTCTGAAAACAGCTGAGATTTGTGCTAATAAGAGGTGAAAAGGCTGAAAATTTTGCAGAAGAGGTGAATAAGCAGAATTTTCAGCAGAATTCTGCCGAAAAGATGTTTTTGCTGAAAATACCTGAAAAAGCAGGGACTTGTGCTGAAAAGTGGTGAAAAAAAAATATATTGCCGTGAGCAGGATTTGAACCTGGCCCTCCTGGTCTCAAGGCAGCCACTCATCTCACTGAGCCAAACTCACTCTTGCAAAGAATAGGTGGAGAGACTCATAATTCTGCTGAAATGAGCAGAAGCTGCTCAAACTTCTGCAGAAAAGAGGTGAATCAGCAGAATTTCTGCTGAAAAGAGGTAAAACAACCTGTTTCTGCTCAAATTCACCAATCAGAGGTACTGCCTCTGTCTGCTTCATCAGGTGGGTACTTGTATGTATTTCTGCCATGGAGCATTAACAAGAATCTGAGGTCCATATTAGAAAAGCTGCTAAAATCATAAAACGTGCGCTGAAAAGAGATGAATCAGCAGAGTTTCTGCTGAAAAGAGTTTTTTTTTCTGAATACAGCCAAAAGGCTGGAATTTGTGCTGAAAAGGGGTGAAAAAAATGAAAATTTTGCTGAAAAGGGGTGAAGAAGCTAAAGTATACCAAATCAAAGTATTTGTGCCAAAACATAGTGTTTCTGCCATATTGTGGTACTACTACATTACAACATGAATACGGATTAAAGATGAAAGAAACTGGCAACAAATTCCTCCACTACAAACCAGTCTGATACCACTTCTTTGCAGTGTTCACATTGACTAAGGCACTATCCAAAAGGCGCCACAAGAGGGCACTCCAACACAACAGATGACCTATGTACACTGATGCACTTAGTAACAGTCAGCCTCCTTGAATTGGCAGAAATACTGTGATTTAGTAGTAATACTATAACATAACAGATATACTGTGATGTTGCAGACAGACATAGTATGTTTTTGCACTACTCATTTGTAGTGAAAGAAATTAGCAATATAAATTAGAGGTCTGTGATAGTGTATAAATTTGTAGGGAAAAAAATGTTGACCAAGGTGGGATTGAACGCACGACCTTTGAACTGCAGAGACGTGTCATTACTTACTCTGCTGAAATTAGCAGAAGCTGCTGAGAATTGTGCTGATAAGAGGTGAAAAGGCTGAAAATTTTGCAGAAAAGAGGTGAATCAGCAGAATTTCTGCAGAAAAGAGGCAAAGGAGCAGAAACTTGCGCTGAAAAGAGATGAATCAGCAGAGTTTCTGCTTAAAAGAGTTTTTTTTTTTTTCTGAAAACAGCCCCAAAAATGGAATTTGTGCTGAAAAGGGGTGAAAAAAAATGAAAATTTTGCTGAAAAGGGGTGAAGAAGCTAAAGTATACCAAATCAAAGTATTTGTGCCAAAACATAGTGTTTCTGCCATATTGTGGTATTTGTGCCACAAAAGTTACTACATTACAACATGAATACGGATTAAAGATGAAAGAAACTGGCAACAAATTCCTCCACTACAAACCAGTCTGATACCACTTCTTTGCAGTGTTCACGCTTACTAAGGCACTACCCAAAAAGGCGCCACAAGAGGGCACTCCAACACAAGAGATGAGGTGAATGAGCAGAACTTCTGCAGAAAAGAGGCAGAACAAAAGAGAAAACTGAAAACAGCTTTTGCCATGACCGGGATTTGAACCTGGCCCTTCTGGTCTTAAGGCAGCTGCTCATCTCACTGAACCAAACTCATTCTCACAAAAGCAAGAGATGGAGCAACTGACAATTTTGCTAAATGAGCAGAAGCTGCTGAGAACTGTGCTGAGAAGAAGTGAAAAGGCTGAAAATTTTGCAGAAAAGAGGTGAATCAGCAGAATTTCTGCAGAAAAGAGGTAAAGAAGCAATAAGTTGCGCTGAAAAGAGATGAATCAGCAGAATTTCTGCTCAAAAGAGTTTTTTTTTCTGAAAACAGCTGAGATTTGTGCTGATAAGAGGTGAAAAGGCTGAACATTTTGCAGAAAAGAGGTGAATCAGCAGAATTTCTGCAGAAAAGAGGTAAAGAAGCAATAAGTTGCGCTGAAAAGAGATGAATCAGCAGAGTTTCTGCTCAAAAGAGTTTTGTTTTTCTGAAAACAGCCAAAAAGCTGGAATTTGTGCTGAAAAGGGGTGAAAAAAATGAAAATTTTGCCTACAGGGTGAAGAAGCTAAAGTATACCAAATCAAAGTATTTGTGCCAAAACATAGTGTTTCTGCCATATTGTGGTACTACTACATTACAACATGAATACGGATTAAAGATGAAAGAAACTGGCAACAAATTCCTCCACTACAAACCAGTCTGATACCACTTCTTTGCAGTGTTCACGTTTACTAAGGCACTACCCAAAAGGCGCCACAAGAGGGCACTCCAACACAAGAGATGACCTATGTACACTGATGCACTTAGTAACAGTCAGCCTCCTACTTAGCCATTACGTAATACAGCGATATTACAGTGTACAAATTCACATAAATTTGCAGGGGAAAAAACAAAGCAGGAACAAGCCCAAAACAATAAAATAACTGGGCTGCCATAGCTATTGCTAACTAGCACATACGCTAAAGGTAACTAAAACCAATACCAACCAATGTTTTTGCAGAAACACTGTAATTTCACTCAAATACTATGAAATAGCAGTAATACTATGATTTGGCAGAAATACTATGTCTTTGCAGAAACACTGTAATTTCACTCAAATAATATGAAATAGCAGTAATACTATGATTTGGCAGAAATACTATGTTTCAGTACAAATACTATGACAAAGCAGAAATACTATGACTTAGAAGTAATACTATAACAAAAGGGATTCCTCAAAATACTATGAAATTGCAGTAATTCTATGATTTGGCAGAAATACTGTACTTCATTACAAATACAATGCTTTGGTACAAATACTATATTTTGATTTCAATACTATGATTTGGCACGAGTAGTATGATTTAGTACAAATACTACGAATTGGCAGAAATACTGTGACTTAGTAGTAATACTATAACATAACAGATATACTATGATTTTGCAGACAGTCTATGTTTTTGCACAACTAGCACAATATGGCAGAAATACTATGATTTGGCACAAGTACTATGATTTAGTACAAATACTCTTATTGGCACAAATACTATGTTTCAGTACAAATACTACGATTTGGCAATAATACTGGGTTTTAGCACAACTACTGAGATTTGGGTGAAATACCATGATTTAGAAGAAATACTATGACTTCATTACAAATACAATGTTTTGGTTCAAATAATATGATTTGCAAAAATACTATGATTTGGCACAAGTACCATGATTAGTAGTACAAATACTACGATTTCGCTCAAATACTATGGAATTGCAGTAATACTATGATTTTGAAGGAATACTATGATTTGATAGAAATACTATGCCTTAGTAGTAATACTATAACATAACAGATATACTATGATTTTGCAGAAATTCTATGTTTTTGCACAAATACTACAATTTGGCAGAAATACTATGTTTGGGCAGTAATACTATGATTTGCTATAAATACTATGATTTGGCACATATACTATAATCAGCAGATATACTATAACATAACAGAAATTCTACGACTTAGTAGTAACACTATAATATAACAGAAATTTTAACTGGACACAAATAACATGATTTGCCCCAAAACCATGATTTGGCAAAAAATACCATGATTTGGCACAAATACGATGATATTGCAGAAATACTATGATTGGGTACAAATACTATGATTTGGCACAAGTACTATGAATAAGTACAAATACTATGATTTGGCAGAAATACTATGACTTAGCAGAAATACTATGTTTTAACATAAATAATATCTTTTGACAGAAATTTCTGCTAAAGGTACTATTTCTGCTTTTTAGCAGAAATACTGTAATTTTGCATAAACACTATGATTTGGGATAAATACTATGATTTGGCAGATATACTATATTCAGCAAATATACTATAACATAACAGACATTCCTCCACTTAGTAGTAATCTCATAACATAAAATAAATATTATGGTTCTGCCCAAAAACCATGATTTGGCACAAATACCATGATTTGTCAAAATACTATGATTTAGCAGAAATACTATGATTGAGCAGAAGTACTAAGATGTAGTAGAAGTACTTTGATTTAGCACAAATACTATTATGGAGGAGTAATACTTTAACATGGGAGAAATATTGATACTCACACACACATACACAGAGAGCAAAGTGTACAGTGGCTGTTAAGAGTCTGTGCTTGGTATATCTAGGTCAGCTAAATTGGCTGCACCTGCTGTAATCAGCACTTACACACACAGACACAGACACAGCTATGAGTTTTCTGCAGTGTATTTCTCACATTCAGGATTCCCCTCGACAAATGGCCATAATTTCCTAACCGTAGGGGCTAGAACGCTCATTCTGACACCGATTTGTTCAGAAGAGATGGGGAAAACTTCAGGCCTTCATAATTCAGAGATAAAATGTAAATTATTGAAGATATATGACTTGTAATACACTGTAACTGAGTAGAGGCGAAGCAAAACTGCCTTGACTTGCCCTCAAACAACGTTTTGTAACTCTAAATCTATATGGAGCATCAAAATCATTCTTTCACCGTAAGAAACAGCAGGCTTTGGTGAACAGTCATGGAAATTTTCAGGTCTCTGTTGAAATCAATCAAAAGATATGACGAGAGAAAAGTGCCTCATTTCCAGAGTTTGAAATCTGAAGAAATCTGAGCGAGGAAAAATTTCCTACCCTCAAACAAGTGTAATTCATGGCCAAACGGTAATAGGTGAGGAAAAAATTCTTGAATTGTGAGCATCAGGGATGTCTGAAGATATATTGGCACAAGCGTCATGTCTCAACTCTGTTTCGTTAAGGAGATATGACGATTTGAAAATGCCTCTCATTAGAGAATTCCAGCGCTGATTTTGAAGAAACTCTCCATTGACTTTCTATGGAGAGTTTTGAGACTTTATGTTACTCTGAGGAGATTTGCAAAAATCTATAAGTCCCACAACACTGATAGTGACATTTTCTGAAAGCCAGCAAAAATACCTACGTTTTGATGTATAATTTGTGGGGTTGAGTGGAAATTGAGCGAGTAGCAAGAAGTTGTTCAGACATGAAGAGAAAATTCAGAAAGGACGAGTGCACACTCTGAGTTAATTGCATAGCAACCATAACAACGCATGTATTTTCTGAAAAATCACAATTTTGCAACTGAAAACTTAAAGAGGTATAAAATTAAAACGGTAGAAGATCTGAAAAAGCTGAATCATTCAGGAATAGCCCAATAGTCTGAGAACATTTTAAAGTTTGAATGGAGTTTCTAGGTGAAAGTATGACAAAGTAGTTAAGTTTCAAAGACAAGCAAGTTTTAGCAGAATTGTGGAAGTTTTCCATTCATTTCAATGGGACAAATTAAAGGAAAAAGTGTAATATTTTAAAAGTATAACAGTAATAAACACCAAAAGTCATTGCCGGAAAGAGCAGAAAGAGCAGAACAGTATAGAGTTTGAACTGAGAAAATCGGCTGAAAACTGAGGAAGTAGTTAAGTGCCAAAAAGTGTACGGAAGCAACTAGAAGAATAATAATAATAAAGAATAAAGAGAAACAGGAACTCAATAGTGTGGAAGCCCTTTAAGGGCATCCACACAACTAGAAAAAATTTGCATTTCCTGCGAAAATGCTGTGTGGATGCCTTAACGCTGAAGCTGTCTGCTGAAAAGCTGAAAAGATGAAAAGTTGCAAAAGTTGTATGGTGGTGAAAAAAATGTCACCCTGAGCAGGATTCGAACCCAGCCCTCCTGGGTACAAGGCGGCTACTCATCTCACTGTGCCAAATTCACTCTCAAAGGTAAGAGATGGAGAGACTGACAATTATGGTGAAATGAGCAGAAACTGCTGAGAATTGTGCTGATAAGAGGTGAAAAGGCTGAAAAGAGGTGAATCAGCAGAATTTCTGCAGAAAAGAGGCAAAGAAGCAGAAACTTGACCTGAAAAGAGGTGAATCAGCAGAGTTTCTGCTGAAGAGGTTTTTTCTGAAAACAGCCAAAAAAGCTGGAATTTGTGCTGAAAAGGGTGAAAAAATTGAAAATTTTGCTGAAAAGGGGTGAAGAAGCTAAAGTATACCAAATCAAAGTATTTGTGCCAAAACATAGTGTTTCTGCCATATTATGGTACTACTACATTACAACATGAATACACTGGATTAAAGATGAAAGAAACTGGCAACAAATTCCTCCACTACAAACCAGTCTGATACCACTTCTTTGCAGTGTTCATGTTTACTAAGGCACTACCCAAAAGGCGCCACAAGAGGGCACTCCAACACAAGAGATGAGGTGAATGAGCAGAATTTCTGCTGAAAAGAGGCAGAAGGTTCTGTATGTAGAAAATAGAAACACTGTTGAACCATGTGTGAAATAAATAAAGAAATGAAATGAAAGAACAACCTGAACAACCTGTTCTGCTCAAATTCACCAATCAGAGGTACTGCCTCAGTCTGCTTCATCAGACTGTGTACTTGTTTCTGCCATGGAGCGTTAACAAGAATCTGAGGTCCATATTAGAAAAGCTGCTAAAATCATAAAACTTTGCAGAATTGTAATAAATTAGCAATATAAATTACAGGTCTGTGATAGTGTATAAATTTTAGTGAAAAAAAAAAGCAGATGTGGACCAAGGTGGGATTGAACCCACGACCTTTGAGCTGCAGAGCCGTGTCATTACTGATTGCGCCACCTGGAAAGGGGCGGCGGTCTGAAAGACAGATACTTGGGCAGTCAGAAAATAGATCGCGGTGAGAGGCGAAAAACGCCGTTTTTTGGAGTTACAAAACGTCGTGTAACTCAAAAACTAGGAGGGCTAGCAGCATAATTCCTTTACTGGGTGAATCAGCAGAATTTCATGAACTTTGACTGCGATAGCTCTTTGTACCTCCGTCGCGGAGATATGACGAGAGAAGAAACGGCTTCATTTTAAGAGTTTGAAAACAAACGTAATTTATGGCTCAACAGTAAGATGACAGTAAAACTGCTCCAACCGTGAGTGTCAGCAGTGTCTGAAGATGAATTGGCACAAGCCTCTCGTCTTAACTTTGCTTTATTAAAATTATTGTGGCATGCAGATGAATCTTGCAAAGAAGCTCACAGGGACAGATTGAGCCTGTATTTCCACCCCAAGCTGGTAGGGGAGTTTTTATTGAACATACTTGCTTGTGTCACAATGTGCTTCAAGGGTCAATAACAGCATAACAGAACTCACTTATGGTACTGCATTCTTCCTATAAAACAATAACTGTCAGTGACTTTTGTACCATAGTATAAACACAACATTCAAGACAACAGTTAAAAGTAAGGTAACCATAAACAATGAAACAAGAACATCTCAAATGCAGCACATGTCCCAAGGCATGATGGGAGAGAACTAGCTGTTCCCCCAACACGCCACATTATTTATGATTTATGATTTGGCAGAAACACTGGGACTTGGTATAAATACTATGACTTACATGAAATACTTTGACTTAGCAGAAATTCTGTAATCTAGCAAAAAGCACTTCAGCATAGCAGAAATTCTATGATTGAGCAGAATTACTAGGATTTAGCACAAACACTATGATTTGTCTAAAAAAAACCCTTTTATTTTGCAGTTATATTGTGATTTGGCAGAAATACTATGCTTTGGAACAAATACCAAGATTTGGCAGAAATACTATGAGCAGTAATAATATAACATAGCAGAAATACTGTTATTTTGTGGAAATACTATGCTTTGGCACAAATACCATGATTTGGCCAAAATACTATGATTTAGCAGAAATACTAAGATGTAGTAGAAGTACTTTGATTTAACAGAAATACTATTATGGAGGAGTAATACTTTAACATGGGAGAAATATTGATACAGACACACAAACATACACATACACAGAGCCTAAAGGGAACAGTGGCTGTTAAGAGTCTGGGCTTGGTATATCTAGGTCAGTTAAATTAGCTGCACCTGCTGTAATCAGCCCTTACACACACAGACACAGAGAGAGGTATAAGTTTTCTGCAGTGTATTTCTTACATTCACATTCAGGATTCCCATCGAACCTCCTGGTCTCAAGGCAGCTACTCATCTCACTGAGCCAAACTCATTCTCACAAAAAGAGGTAGATAGACTGACAATTGTGCTGAAATTATCAGAAGCTGCTGAGAACTGTGCTGATAAGAGGCAAAAAGGATGAAAATTTTGCAGAAAAGAGGTGAATCAGCAGAATTTCTGCAGAAAAGAGGCAAAGAAGCAGAACCTTGCGCTGAAAAGAGGTGAATCAGCAGAGTTTCTGCTGAAAAGAGGTTTTTTTTCTGAAAACCGCCAAAAAGCTGGAATTTGTGCTGAAAAGGGGTGAAAAAATGAAAATTTTGCTGAAAAGGGGTGAAGAAGCTAAAGTATACCAATTCAAAGTATTTGTGCCAAAACATGGTATTTCTGCCATATTGTGGTATTTGTGCCACAAAAGTTACTACATTACAACATGAATACGGATTAAAGATGAAAGAAACTGGCAACAAATTCCTCCACTACAAACCAGTCTGATACCACTTCTTTGCAGTGTTTACTAAGGCACTACCCAAAAGGCGCCACAAGAGGGCACTCCAACACAACAGATGACCTATGTACACTGATGCACTTAGTAACAGTCAGCCTCCTACTTAGCCACTACGTAATACAGCGATATTACAGTGTACAAATTCACATAAATTTGCAGGGGACCAAACAAAGCAGGAACAAGCCCAAAACAATCAAATAACTGTGCTGCCATAGCTATCGCTAACTAGCACATTATACGCTAAAAGGTAACTAAAACCAATACAAACAAGTAGCAGGGTAAACATCTTAAGCATGGAACATTAACTCACGTTTATGTGACACACACCATCCCCAACAAATACAGGATGGGCTATTTGCTCCCTTCCCAGCAGCTCTCTCCTCAATCGTTAGCACAGGAACGAAGGAAGACCATCTAGCTCAGAAGTCCCATGAATTCCCTCACTGCTCAGAGGCTGCTGGGTAATGTAGCTCACACTAACACAGGGTTTTCTACAAGCACAAATACTATAACATAGCAGAAATACTGTGATTTTGTTGAAATACTATGCTTTAGGACAAATACTATGATTTGGCAGAAATACTATGTTTTAGGACATATACTATGATTTGGCTCAAATACTATGATATAGCAGCAATACTGTGTTTTGGTACAAATGCTGCGCTTAGGCACAAATATTATGATTTGGTGGACACTATGATTTAGCAGAGATAATATGGCGATTTGGCAGAAATAGTAAACTTTGGCACAAATACTATAATTGAGTGCAAGTACTTTAAGATAACAGAAATACTATGATTTAGCAGAAATACAATGTCTTTGCAGAAACACTGTAATTTCACTCAAATACTTTGAAATAGCCGTAATACTATGATTTGGCAGAACATAACAGAAATTCTACGACTTAGTAGTAATACTATAACATAACAGAAATATTAATTGGGCACAAATACTATAATTTGGCACAAGTACCATGTTTTGGCAAAATCCCATAATTTGGCACAAATACTATGATTTGGCAGACACTATGATTTAGCAGAGATAATATCATTTGGCAGAAATACTAAACTTTGGCACAAATACAATAATTGAGTACTTTAAGATGAGAGAAATACTATGATTTTGCAGAAATACAATGTTTTTGCAGAAACACTGTAATTTCACTCAAATACTATGAAATAGCAGTAATACTATGATTTGGCAGAAATACTATGTTTCAGTACAAATACTATGACAAAGCAGAAATACTATGACTTAGAAGTAATACTATAACAAAAGGGATTCCTCAAAATACTATGAAATTGCAGTAATTCTATGATTTGGCAGAAATACTGTACTTCATTACAAATACAATGCTTTGGTACAAATACTATATTTTGATTTCAATACTATGATTTGGCACGAGTAGTATGATTTAGTACAAATACTACGAATTGGCAGAAATACTGTGACTTAGTAGTAATACTATAACATAACAGATATACTATGATTTTGCAGACAGTCTATGTTTTTGCACAACTAGCACAATATGGCAGAAATACTATGATTTGGCACAAGTACTATGATTTAGTACAAATACTCTTATTGGCACAAATACTATGTTTCAGTACAAATACTACGATTTGGCAATAATACTGGGTTTTAGCACAACTACTGAGATTTGGGTGAAATACTATGATTTAGAAGAAATACTATGACTTCGTTACAAATACAATGTTTTGGTTCAAATAATATGATTTGCAAAAATACTATGATTTGGTACAAGTACCATGATTTAGTACAAATACTACAATTTCGCTCAAATACTATGAAATTGCAGTGATACTATGATTTTGAAGGAATACTATGATTTGGTAGAAATACTATGCCTTAGTAGTAATACTATAACATAGCAGATATAATGTGATTTTGCAGACATAGTATGGTTTTGCACAAATACTACGATTTCGCTCAAATACTATGGAATTGCAGTAATACTATGATTTGGAATACTATGATTTGGTAGGAATACTATGCCTTAGTAGTAATACTATAACATAACAGATATACTATGATTTTGCAGAAATTCTATGTTTTTGCACAAATACTACAACAACTACTACTACAAATACTACAAGAAATATTTGGGCAGTAATACTATGATTTGCTATAAATACTATTATTTGGCACATATACTATAATCAGCAGATATACTATAACATAACAGAAATTCTACGACTTAGTAGTAACACTATAATATAACAGAAATTTTAACTGGGCACAAATAACATGATTTGGCACAAATACCATGATTTGGCAAAAAGATACCATGATTTGGCACAAATACGATCATATTGCAGAAATACTATGATTGGGTACAAATACTATGATTTGGCACAAGTACTATGAATAAGTACAAATACTATGATTTGGCAGAAATACTATGATTTAGCAGAAATACTATGTTTTAACATAAATAATATCTTTTGACACAAATTTCTGCTAAAGGTACTATTTCTGCTTTTTAGCAGAAATACTGTAATTTTGCACAAATACTATGATTTGGGATAAATACTATGATTTGGCAGATATACTATATTCAGCAAATATACTATAACATAACACACATTCCTCCACTTAGTAGTAATACTATAACATAAAATAAATATTATGGTTTTGCCCCAAAACCATGATTTGGCACAAAACACCATGATTTTTCAAAAATACTATGATTTAGCAGAAATACTATGATTGAGCAGAAGTACTAAGATGTAGTAGAAGTACTTTGATTTAGCACAAATACTATTATGGAGGAGTAATACTTTAACATGGGAGAATTATTGATACTCACGCATACACAGAGAGCAAAGTGTACAGGGGCTGTTGAGAGTCTGGGCTTGGTATATCTAGGTCAGCTAAATTAGCTGCACCTGCTGTAATCAGCACTTACACACACAGACACAGAGAGAGAGCTATGGGTTTTCTTCAGTGTATTTCTCACATTAAGGATTCCCCTCGAACAAATGGCCATAATTTCCTAACCGTAGGAGCTAGAATGGTCATTCTGACACCGTTTTGTTCAGAAGAGATGGGGGAATCTGCAGGTCTTCATAATTCAGAGAAAAAAATATAAATTATTGAAGATATATGACTTGTAACACACTGTAACTGAGTAGAGGCAAAGCAAAACTGCCTTGACTTGCCCTCAAACAACGTTTTGTAACTCTAAATCTATATGGAGCATCAAAATCATTCTTTCACCGTAAGAAACAGCAGGCTTTGGTGAACAGTCATGGACATTTTCAGGTCTCTGTTGAAATCCATCAAAAAGATATGACGAGAGAAAAAAGTGCCTCATTTCCAGAGTTTGAAATCTGAAGAGATCTGAGCAAGGCACGAATTTCCTACCCTCAAACAAGTGTAACTCATCTCAAAACGGTAATAGGTGGGAAAAAAATTCTTGAATTGTGAGCATCAGGGATGTCTGAAGATATATGGGCACAAGCCTCATGTCTCAACTTTGTTTCGTTAAGGAGATATGACGATTTGAAAATGCCTCTCATTAGAGAATTCCAGCGCTGATTTTGAAGAAACTCTCCATTGAGTTTCTATGGAGAGTTTTCAGACTTTATGTTACTCTGAGGAGATTTGCAAAAATCTATAAGTCCCACAACAATGATGGTGACATTTTCTGAAAGCCAGCAAAAATACCTACGTTTTGATGTATACTTTGTGGGGGTTAAGTGGAAATTGAGCGAGTAGCAAGAAGTCGTTCAGACATGAAGAGAAAACTCAGAAAGGATGAGTGCACACTCTGAGTTAATTGCATAGCAACCATAACAACGCATGTATTTTCTGAAAAATCCCAATTTTGCAACTGAAAACTTAAAGAGGTATAAAATTAAAACGGTAGAAGATCTGAAAAAGCTGAATCACACAGCAATAGCCCAATAGTCTGAGAACATTTTAAAGTTTGAATGGAGTTTCTAGGTGAAAGTATGACAAAGTAGTTAAGTTTCAAAAACAAGCAAGTTTTAGCAGAATTTCTGAAGATTTCCATTCATTTCAATGGGACAAATTAAAGGAAAAAAAAAGTGTAATATTTTAAAAAGTATAACAGTAATAAACACCAAAAGTCATAGCAAACATTAGCAGAAAGAGCAGAACAGTATAGAGTTTGAACGGAGAAAATCGGCTGAAAACTGAGGCAGTAGTTAAACGGCAAAAAAAAAGCGTCGGAAGCAACTTGAAGAATAACTAGAAAAATTTGCATTTCCTCTTGAAAATGCTGCTGTGTGGATGCCGGAACGCTGAAGCTGTCTGCTGAAAATGACTGAAAAAGATGAAAAGCTGCAAAAATTGTATGGCAGTAAAGAAACTGAAAAATTATGCTGAAAACAAGTGAAAAAAACAGAAACTTTTGCTGAAAAGAGGTGAAAAGGCAAAATTCTGCTTCAAAGGGGTACAGAAGTTCAAATTTCTACTGAAAAGAGGAGAAGTGAAAAGGTTTCCTCTGAAATGAGCAGAAGATACTGAGATTTGTATTGATAAGAGGTGAAAGGCTGAAAATTCTGCTTAAAATAGGTGAATCAGCAGAATTTCTACTGAAAAGAGGTAAAGAAGTAGAACGTTGCACTGAAAACAGGTGAATCAGCAGAATGTCTGCTAAAAAGAGATTTCTGTTGAAAACACCTGAAAAAGCTGGAATTTGTGCTGAAAAGGGTGAAAACACTCATAATTCTGCTGAAACGGGGAGAAGAAGAGGTGTTGGGCTGTTGAGAAGAGTTAAATAAGTTGAACTGATATGTTTGGGTACAAATACTATGATTTGGCAATAATACTGCGTTTTAGCACAACTCCTGAGATTTGATTGAAATACTATGATTTAGAAGAAATATTATGACTTTGTACAAATACAATATTTTGGCACAAATACTATGATTTGGCAGAAATACTATCATTTAGTAGAAATACTATGATTTACCAGAAGTACAATGTTTCTGCAAAAATAGTATAATTTTGAAGAAATACTATGCCTTAGTAGTAATACTATAACATCAGAGATATATGATGATTTTGCAGACATTCTGGTTTTACACAAATGCTATAATGTGGCAGTATACTATGTGTTAGCACAAATACTATGATTTGCTATAAATACTATGATTTGGCACATATACTGTATTCAGCTTTGGCACAAGTACTATGATTTAGTAGAAATACTCTTTTGGCACAAATACTATGTTTCAGTACAAATACTATGATTTGGCAATAATACTGCGTTTCAGCACAACTACTGAGATTTAATTGAAATACTATGATTTAGAAGAAATACTGTGATTTCGCACAAATACTATGTTTTGGTTCGAATACTATGATTTGCAAAAAAAATAGTATGATTTGCACAAGTACCATGATTTAGTACAAATACTACTGAATTGGCAGAAATACTGTGACTTAGTAGTAACACTTTAACATAAAAGATATACTGTGATTTTGCAGACATAGTATGTTTTTCCACATATACTACGATTTCGCTCAAATACTATGAAATTGCAGTGATACTATTATTTTGAAGGAATACTATGATTAGGTAGAAATACTATGCCTTAGTAGTAATACTATAACATAACAGATATACTGTGGTTTAGCAGACATAGTATGTTTTTGCACAAATACTACGATTTTGCTCAAATACTATGAAATTGCAGTAATACTTTGATTTTGAAGGAATACTATATATAGGTAGAAATACTATGCCTTAGTAGTAATACTATAACATAACAAATATAATGTGGTTTAGCAGACATAGTATGTTTTTGCACAAATACTACGATTTTGCTCAAATACTATGAAATTGCAGTAATACTTTGATTTTGAAGGAATACTATATATAGGTAGAAATACTATGCCTTAGTAGTAATACTATAACATAACAGATATACTGTGGTTTAGCAGACATAGTATGTTTTGCACAAATACTATGATTTTGCTCAAATACTATGAAATTGCAGTAATACTATGATTTTGAAGGAATACTATGATTTGGTAGAAATACTATGCCAAATCGTAGTAATACTATAACATAACAGATATACTGAGATTTTGCATAAGTATGTTTTTTTCACAAATACTACTATTGGGCAGAAATACTACGTTTTAGCACAAATACTATGATTTGCTATAAATACTATGATTTGGCACATATACTATATTCAGCAGATATATTATAACATAACAGAAATTCTACGACTTAGTAGTAATACTATAACATAACAGATATTTTACTTGGGCACAAATACCATAACTTGGCACAAATACCATGATTTGGCAGAAATACTATGATAGGGTATGAATAATATGAATAGGGACAAGTACTATGATTTAGTACAAATACTATGATTTGACAGAAATACTATGCCTTAGTAGTAATACTATAACATAACAGATATACTGTGATTTTGCAGACATAGTATGTTTTGCACAAATACTACGATTTTGCTCAAATACTATGAAATTGCAGTAATACTATGATTTTGAAGGAATACTATGATTTGGTAGAAATACTATGCCTTAGTAGTAATACTATAACATAACAGATATACTGTGATTTTGCATAAGTATGTTTTTGCACAAATACTACAATTGGGCAGAAATACTATGTTTTAGCACAAATACTATGATTTGCTATAAATACTATGATTTGGCACACATACTATATTCAGCAGATATGCTATAACATAACCGAAATTCTACGACTTAGTAGTAATTCTATAACATAATAGAAATTTTAATTGGGCACAAATATTATAATTTGGCAGAAATACCATGATTTGGCAGAAAAATACCATGATTTGACACGAATATGATGATATGGCAGTAATAATACGATTGGGTACAAGTACTATGAATAGCCACAAGTACTATGATTTAGTACAAATACTATGATTTGGCAGAAATACTATGATTTAGCAGAAATACTATGTTTTAACATAACTAATATCTTTTGACAGAAATTTCTGCTAAAGGTACTATTTCTGCTTTTTAGCAGAAATACTGTAATTTGGCATAAATACTATGATTCGAGATAAATACTATGATTTGGCAGATATACTATAATCAGCACATATACTGTAACATGACAGAAATTTCTCCACTTATTAGTAATACTATAACATAACAGAAATGTTATGTTTTGGCACAAAAACCATGATTTGGCAAAAATACTATGATTTAGCAGAAATACTATGATTGAGCAGAAGTACTAAGATGTAGTAGAAGTACTTTGATTTAACAGAAATACTATTATGGAGGAGTAATACTTTAACATGGGAGAAATATTGATACAGACACACAAACATACACACACACACAGAGCGCAAAGCGTACAGGGGCTGTTAAGAGTCTGGGCTTGGTATATCTAGGTCAGCTAAATTGGCTGCACCTGCTGTAATCAGCACTTACACACACAGACACAGAGAGAGCTATGGGTTTCCTTCAGTGTATTTCTCACATTCAGGATTCCCCTCAAACAAATGGCCATAATTTCCTAACCGTAGGAGCTAGAACGGTCATTCTGACACCGTTTTGTTCAGAAGAGATGGGGAAATCTGCAGGTCTTCATAATTCAGAGATAAAATATAAATTATTGAAGATATATGACTTGTAATACACTGTAACTGAGTAGAGGCAAAGCAAAACTGCCTTGACCTGCCCTCAAACAACGTTTTGTAACTATAAATCTATATGGAGCATCAAAATCATTCTTTCACCGTAAGAAACAGCAGGCTTTGGTGAACAGTCATGGAAATTTTCAGGTCTCTGTTGAAATCCATCAAAAGATCTGACGAGAGAAAAAAAGTGCCTCATTTCCAGAGTTTGAAATCTGAACAGATCTGAGCGAGGGACAAATTTCCTATCCTCAAACAAGTGTAATTCATGGCCAAACGGTAATAGGTGAGGAAGAAATTCTTGAATTGTGAGCATCAGGGATGTCTGAAGATATATTGGCACAAGCCTCATGTCTCAACTTTGTTTCGTTAAGGAGATATGACGATTTGAAAATGCCTCTCATTAGAAAAATCAGCGCTGATTTTGAAGAAACTCTCCATTGACTTTCTATGGAGAGTTTTGAGACTTTGTGTTGCTCTGAGGAGATTTGCAAAACATCTGTAAATCCCACAACAATGATAGTGACATCTTCTGAAAGCCAGCAAAAACACCTACGTTTTGATGTATAATTTGTGGGGGTTGAGTGGAAATTGAGCGAATAGCAAGAAGTTGTTCGGACAAGAAGAGAAAATTCAGAAATTTCCACTGTCCACTCTGAGTTAATTGCATAGCAACCATAACAACGCATGTATTTTCTGAAAAATCACAATTTTGCAACTGAAAACTTAAAGAGGTATAAAATTAAAACGGTAGAAGATCTGAAAAAGCTGAATCACTCAGGAATAGCCCAATAATCTGAGAACATTTTAAAGTTTGAATGGAGTTTCTAGGTGAAAGTATGACAAAGTAGTTAAGTTTCAAAAACAAGCAAGTTTTAGCAGAATTGTGGAAGTTTTCCATTCATTTCAATGGGACAAATTAAAGGAAAAAAGTGTAATATTTTAAAAAGTATAACAGTAATAAACACTAAAAGTCATAGCAGTCGTTAGCAGAAAGAGCAGAACAGTTTAGAGTTTGAACGGAGAAAATCGGCTGAAAACTGAAGGAGTAGTTAATCGGTAAAATCACGGAGCAACTAGAAGAATAAAGTAGAAAGATAAAGAATAAAGAGAAACAGGAACTCAATAGTGTGGAAGCCCTTTGAGGGCATCCACACAATAATAAAGAAGAAAGAGAAACAGGATCTCAATAGTGTGGAAGCCCTTTTAGGGCATCCACACAACTAGAAAAATTTGCATTTCCTGCGAAAATGCTGTGTGGATGCCTTAACGCTGAAGCTGTCTGCTGAAAAGCTGAAAAAGCTGAAAAGTTGCATGGTGGTGAAAAAAAAACATGTCACCCTGAGCAGGATTCGAACCTGGCCCTCCTGGTCTCAAGACAGCTACTCATCTCACTGAGCCAAACTCATTCTCTCAAGAAGAGGAGGAGAGACCGACAATTCTGCTAAAATGAGCAGAAGCTGCTGAGAATTGTGCTGAGAAGAGGTGAAAAGGCTGAAAATTTTGCAGAAAAGAGGTAAATCAGCAGAATTTCTGCAGAAAAGAGGCAAAGGAGCAGAAACTTGCGCTGAAAAGAGATGAATCAGCAGAGTTTCTGCTGAAAAGAGTTTTTTTTTCTGAAAACAGCCCAAAAAAATGGAATTTGTGCTGAAAAGGGGTGAAAGAAATGAAAATTTTGCTGAAAAGGGGTGAAGAAGCTAAAGTATACCAAATCAAAGTATTTGTGCCAACACATAGTGTTTCTGCCATATTGTGGTATTTGTGCCACAAAAGTTACTACATTACAACATGAATACGGATTAAAGATGAAAGAAACTGGCAACAAATTCCTCCACTACAAACCAGTCTGATACCACTTCTTTGCAGTGTTCACGTTTAAAAGGCACTACCCAAAAGGCGCCACAAGACGGCACTCCAACACAAGAGAAGAGGTGAATGAGCAGAATTTCTGCTGAAAAGAGGCAGAAGGTTCTGTATGTAGAAAAGAAACACTGTTGAACCATGTGTGAAATAAATAAAGAAATGAAATGAAAGAACAATCTGGTTCTGCTCAAATTCACCAATCAGAGGTACTGCCTCAGTCTGCTTCACTTCATCAGGCTGTGTACTTGTTTCTGCCATGGAGCGTTAACAAGAATCTGAGGTCCATATTAGAAAAGCTGCTAAAATCATAAAACTTTGCAGAATTGTAATAAATTAGCAATATAAATTACAGGTCTGTGATAGTGTATAAATTTGTAGTGAAAAAAAAAAAACGTGGACCAAGGTGGGATTGAACCCACGACCTTTGAGCTGCAGAGCCGTGTCATTACTGATTGCGCCACCTGGAAAGGGGGCGGCGGTCTGAAAGACAGATACTTGGGCAGTCAGAAAATAGATCGCGGTGAGAGGCGAAAAACGCCGTTTTTTGGAGTTACAAAACGTCGTGTAACTCAAAAACTAGGAGGGCTAGCAGCATAATTCTTGTACTGGGTGAATCAGCGGACTTTGGTGTATTTTGACTGCGATTTTCATAGCTCGTTCTACCTCCGCCGCGGAGATATGACGAGAGAAGAAACGGCTTCATTTCCAGAGTTTGAAGACTGAGAGAAGGACAGATTTCCACCCCTCAAACAAACGTAATTTATGGCTCAACAGTAAGATGACAGTAAAAACTGCTCACACCATGACTGTCAGTAGTGTCTGAAGATAAATTGGCAGCATGCAGATGAATCTTACAAAGAAGCTCAGAGAGAGAGACTGAGCTTGTATTTCCACCCCAAACTGGTAGGGGATGCTCTTTATTAAACACTTGCTTGTGCTACAATGTGCTTCAAGGCTCATTAACAGCATAACAGAACTCACTTATGGTACTGCATTCTTCCTATAAAACAATAACTGTCAGTGACTTTGTACCGTAGTATAAACACAACATTCAAGACAACAGTTAAAAAGTAACGTAACCATAAACAATGAAACAAGAACATCTAAACAGCAGCACATGTCCCAAGGCATGATGGGAGAGAACTAGCTGTTCCACCAACACGCCACATTATTTATGATTTATGATTTGGCAGAAACACTGGGACTTGGTATAAATACTATGATTTACATGAAATACTTTGACTTAGCAGAAATTCTGTAATCTAGCAAAAAGCACTTCAGCATAGCAGAAATTCTATGATTGAGCAGAATTACTAGGATTTAGCACAAACACTATGATTTGTCTAAAAAACCCTTTATTTTGCAGTTATATTGTGATTTGGCAGAAATACTATGCTTTGGAACAAATACCAAGATTTGGCAGAAATACTATGAGCAGTAATAATATAACATAGCAGAAATACTGTTATTTTGTGGAAATACTATGCTTTGGCACAAATACCATGATTTGGCCAAAATACTATGATTTAGCAGAAATACTAAGATGTAGTAGAAGTACTTTGATTTAACAGAAATACTATTATGGAGGAGTAATACTTTAACATGGGAGAAATATTGATACAGACACACATACACAGAGCCTAAAGGGAACAGTGGCTGTTAAGAGTCTGGGCTTGGTATATCTAGGTCAGTTAAATTAGCTGCACCTGCTGTAATCAGCCCTTACACACACAGACACAGAGAGAGGTATAAGTTTTCTGCAGTGTATTTCTCACATTCACATTCAGGATTCCCCTCGAACCTCCTGGTCTCAAGGCAGCTACTCATCTCACTGAGCCAAACTCATTCTCACAAAGAAGAGGTAGATAGACTGACAATTGGGCTGAAATTATCAGAAGCTGCTGAGAACTGTGCTGATAAGAGGCAAAAGGATGAAAATTTTGCAGAAAAGAGGTGAATCAGCAGAATTTCTGCAGAAAAGAGGCAAAGAAGCAGAACGTTGCGCTGAAAAGAGATGAATCAGCAGAGTTTCTGCTGAAAAGAGTTTTTTTCTGAAAACGGCCAAAAAGCTGGAATTTGTGCTGAAAAGTGGTGAAAAAAAATGAAAATGTTGCTGACAAGGGGTGAAGAAGCTAAAGTATACCAAATCAAAGTGTTTGTGCCAAAACATGGTATTTCTGCCATATTGTGGTACTTGTGCCACAAAAGTTACTACATTACAACATGAATACGGATTAAAGATGAAAGAAACTGGCAACAAATTCCTCCACTACAAACCAGTCTGATACCACTTCTTGCAGTGTTCACACGTTTACTAAGGCACTACCCAAAAGGCGCCACAAGAGGGCACTCCAACACAAGAGATGACCTATGTACACTGATGCACTTAGTAACAGTCAGCCTCCTACTTAGCCACTACGTAATACAGCGATATTACAGTGTACAAATTCACATAAATTTGCAGGGGGAACAAACAAAGCAGGAACAAGCCCAAAACAATCAAATAACTGTGCTGCCATAGCTATCGCTAACTAGCACATACGCTAAAGGTAAGTAAAACCAATACACACAAGTAGCAGTGTAAACATCTTAAGCATGGAACATTAACTCACGTTTATGTGACACACACCATCCCCAACAAATACAGGATGGGCTATTTGCTCCCTTCCCAGCAGCTCTCTCCTCAATCGTTAGCCCAGGAACAAAGGAAGACCATCTAGCTCAGAAGTCCCATGAATTCCCTCACTGCTCAGAGGCTGCTGGGTAATGTAGCTCACAATAACACAGGTTTTTCTACAAGCACAGATACTATAACATAGCAGAAATACTGTGATTTTGTTAAAATACTATGCTTTGGAACAAATACCATGATTTGGCAGAAATACTATGAGCAGTAATAATATAACATAGCAGAAATACTATTATTTGGGTGAATGCTATTGTTTGGCACAAACACTATGATTTAGCACTGTACAGAATGGTGTACGTCAGTTTAATGCTGGGTGGTGCTGCAATAGTAGCTATCCTCGGTCAGAAGGAGAGGCTGGCATCCAGGGATTAGATTACCACAGGTGGAGTTTATTGGCAGTCAGATGGATGTTACAGGGAGATATGGCATACAGTAGGAGGATGTGGAGGGGTGATATGGTGTGGTTTCTATGATTAAGAACAGGGTATACATTACAACATGAATACGGATTAAAGATTAAAGAAACTGGCAACAAATTCCTCCACTACAAACCAGTCTGATACCACTTCTTGCAGTGTTCACATTTACTAAGGCACTACCCAAAAGGCGTCACAAGAGGGCACTCCAACACAAGAGATGACCTATGTACACTGATGCACTTAGTAACAGTCAGCCTCCTACTTAGCCACTACATAATACAGCAATATTACAGTGTACAAATTCACATAAATATGATTTGGCAGAAATGCTAAACTTTGGCACAAATACTATAATTGAGTACAAGTACTCTAAGATAACAGAAATACTATGATTTAGCAGAAATACAATGTTTTTGCAGAAACACTGTAATTTCACTCAAATACTATGAGATAGCAGTAATACTATGATTTGGCAGAAATACTACGTTTTAGTACAAATACTATGACAAAGCAGAAATACTATGACTTAGAAATAATACTATAACAAAAGGGATCCTCAAAATACTATGAAATTGCAGTAATTCTATGATTTGGCAGAAATACTGTACTTCATTACAAATACAATGCTTTGGTACAAATACTATATTTTGATTTCAATACTATGATTTGGCACGAGTAGTATGATTTAGTACAAATACTACGAATTGGCAGAAATACTGTGACTTAGTAGTAATACTATAACATAACAGATATACTATGATTTTGCAGACAGTCTATGTTTTTGCACAACTAGCACAATATGGCAGAAATACTATGATTTGGCACAAGTACTATGATTTAGTACAAATACTCTTATTGGCACAAATACTATGTTTCAGTACAAATACTACGATTTGGCAATAATACTGGGTTTTAGCACAACTACTGAGATTTGGGTGAAATACTATGATTTAGAAGAAATACTATGACTTCGCACAAATACAATGTTTTGGTTCAAATAATATGATTTGCAAAAATACTATGATTTGGTACAAGTACCATGATTTAGTACAAATACTACAATTTTGCTCAAATACTATGAAATTGCAGTGATACTATGATTTTGAAGGAATACTATGATTTGGTAGAAATACTATGCCTTAGTAGTAATACTATAACATAGCAGATATAATGTGATTTTGCAGGCATAGTATGTTTTTGCACAAATACTACGATTTCGCTCAAATACTATGGAATTGCAGTAATACTATGATTTGGAATGCTATGATTTGGTAGGAATACTATGCCTTAGTAGTAATACTATAACATAACAGATATACTATGATTTTGCAGAAATTCTATGTTTTTGCACAAATACTACAACAACTACTACTACAAATACTACAAGAAATACTATGTTTGGGCAGTAATACTATTATTTGCTATAAATACTATTATTTGGCACATATACCATAATCAGCAGATATACTATAACATAACAGAAATTCTATGACTTAGTAGTAACACTAATATAACAGAAATTTTAACTGGCCACAAATAACATGATTTGGCACAAATACCATGATTTGGCAAAAGATACCATGATTTGGCACAAATACGATCATATTGCAGAAATACTATGATTGGGTACAAATACTATGATTTGGCACAAGTACTATGAATAAGTACAAATACTATGATTTGGCAGAAATACTATGATTTAGCAGAAATACTATGTTTTAACATAAATAATATCTTTTCATAGAAATTTCTGCTAAAGGTACTATTTCTGCTTTTTAGCAGAAATACTGTAATTTTGCATAAATACTATGATTTGGGATAAATACTATGATTTGGCAGATATACTATATTCAGCACATAAACTATAACATAACAGACATTCCTGCACTTAGTAGTAATCTCATAACATAAAATAAATATTATGGTTCTGCCCCCAAACCATGATTTGGAACAAATACCATGATTTTTCAAAAATACTATGATTTAGCAGAAATACTATGATTGAGCAGAAGTACTAAGATGTAGTAGAAGTACTTTGATTTAGCACAAATACTATTATGGAGGAGTAATACTTTAACATGGGAGAAATATTGATATACACACACACACACACAGAGAGCAAAGTGTACAGGGGCTGTTAAGAGCCTGGGCTTGGTATATCTAGGTCAGCTAAATTGGCTGCACCTGCTGTAATCAGCACTTACACACACAGACACAGAGAGAGGTGTGAGTTTTCTGCAGTGTATTTCTCACATTCAGGATTCCCCTCGAACAAATGGCCATAATTTCCTAACCAGAGTGGCGGCTAGAATGGTCGTTCTGACACCGTTTTGTTCAGAAGAGATGGGGAATCTGCAGGTCTTCTTAATTCAGAGATAAAATATAAATTATTGAAGATATATGACTTGTAATACACTGTAACTGAGTAGAGGCGAACCAAAACTGCCTTGACTTGCCCTCAAACAACGTTTTGTAACTCTAAATCTATATGGAGCATCAAAATCATTCTTTCACCGTAAGAAACAGCAGGCTTTGGTGAACAGTCATGGAAATTTTCAGGTCTCTGTGGAAATCCATCAAAAAGATATGACGAGAGAAAAAAGTGCCTCATTTCCAGAGTTTGAAATCTGAAGAAATCTGAGCGAGGGACAAATTTCCTACCCTCAAACAAGTGTAATTCATGGCCAAACAGTAATAGGTAAGGAAAAAATTCTTGAATTGTGAGCATCAGGAATGTCTGAAGATATATTGGCACAAGCGTCATGTCTCAACTTTGTTTCGTTAAGGAGATATGATGATTTGAAAATGCCTCTCATTAGAGAATTCCAGCGCTGATTTTGAAGAAACTCTCCATTGAGTTTCTATGGAGAGTTTTGAGACTTTATGTTACTCTGAGGAGATTTGCAAAAATCTATAAGTCCCACAACAATGATAGTGACATTTTCTGAAAGCCAGCAAAAATACCTACATTTTGATGTATAATTTGTGGGAGTTGAGTGGAAATTGAGCGAGTAGCAAGAAGTTGTTTAGACATGAAGAGAAAATTCAGAAAGGACGAGTGCACACTCTGAGTTAATTGCATAGCAACCATAACAACGCATGTATTTTCTGAAAAATCACAATTTTGCAACTGAAAACTTAAAGAGGTATA
Organism: Oreochromis aureus; assembly: GCF_013358895.1. Lineage (NCBI taxonomy): Eukaryota > Metazoa > Chordata > Actinopteri > Cichliformes > Cichlidae > Oreochromis > Oreochromis aureus. Next base: position 5,413,104 of record NC_052962.1, on the reverse strand, counting down.
AAATTAAAACGGTAGAAGATCTGAAAAAGCTGAATCATTCAGGAATAGCCCAATAGTCTGAGAACATTTTAAAGTTTGAATGGAGTTTCTAGGTGAAAGTATGACAAAGTAGTTAAGTTTCAAAAACAAGCAAGTTTTAGCAGAATTGTGGAAGTTTTCCATTCATTTCAATGGGACAAATTAAAGGAAAAAAAAGTGTAATATTTTAAAAAGTATAACAGTAATAAACACCAAAAGTCATTGCGGAAAGAGCAGAAAGAGCAGAACAGTATAGAGTTTGAACTGAGAAAATCGGCAGAAAACTGTGGAAGTAGTTAAGTGCCAAAAAGTGTACGGAAGCAACTAGAAGAATAATAATAAAGAACTAGAAAAATTTGCATTTCCTGCGAAAATGCTGTGTGGATGCCTATAACGCTGAAGCTGTCTGCTGAAAAGCTGAAAAAGATGAAAAGTTGCAAAAGTTGTATGGTGGTGAAGAAACTGAAAATTCCGCTGAAAACAAGTGAAGAAGGAGAGATTTTTGCTTAAAAGTGGTGAAAAGCAAAAATTCTACTGCAAAGGGGTAAAGACAGGCGAAATTTTGCTAAAAAGTGGTGAAAGAAACCCCTATGTTGCCATGAGCAGGATTCGAACCCGCCCTCCTGGTCTCAAGGCAGCTACTCATCTCACTGAGCCAAAGTCATTCTCCCAATGAGGAGGTGGAGAGACTGACACTTTTGCTGAAATGAGCAGAAGCTGCTGAGAATTGTGCTGATAAGAGGAGAAAAGGCTGAAAATTTTGCAGAAAAGAGGTGAATCAGCAGAATTTCTGCAGAAAAGAGGTAAAGAAGCAGAAAGTTGCACTGAAAAGAGATGAATCAGCAGAATTTCTGCTCAAAAGTGTTTTTTCTGAAAACAGCTGAGATTTGTGCTAATAAGAGGTGAAAAGGCTGAAAATTTTGCAGAAGAGGTGAATAAGCAGAATTTTCAGCAGAATTCTACCGAAAAAGATGTTTTGCTGAAAATACCTGAAAAAGCAGGGACTTGTGCTGAAAAGTGGTGAAAAAAAAAATATTGCCGTGAGCAGGATTTGAACCTGGCCCTCCTGGTCTCAAGGCAGCCACTCATCTCACTGAGCCAAACTCACTCTTGCAAAGAATAGGTGGAGAGACTCATAATTCTGCTGAAATGAGCAGAAGCTGCTCAAACTTCTGCAGAAAAGAGGTGAATCAGCAGAATTTCTGCTGAAAAGAGGTAAAACAACCTGTTTCTGCTCAAATTCACCAATCAGAGGTACTGCCTCTGTCTGCTTCATCAGGTGGGTACTTGTATGTATTTCTGCCATGGAGCATTAACAAGAATCTGAGGTCCATATTAGAAAAGCTGCTAAAATCATAAAACGTGCGCTGAAAGAGATGAATCAGCAGAGTTTCTGCTGAAAAGAGTTTTTTTTTTCTGAATACAGCCAAAAGGCTGGAATTTGTGCTGAAAAGGGGTGAAAAAATGAAAATTTTGCTGAAAAGGGGTGAAGAAGCTAAAGTATACCAAATCAAAGTATTTGTGCCAAAACATAGTGTTTCTGCCATATTGTGGTACTACTACATTACAACATGAATACGGATTAAAGATGAAAGAAACTGGCAACAAATTCCTCCACTACAAACCAGTCTGATACCACTTCTTTGCAGTGTTCACATTGACTAAGGCACTATCCAAAAGGCGCCACAAGAGGGCACTCCAACACAACAGATGACCTATGTACACTGATGCACTTAGTAACAGTCAGCCTCCTTGAATTGGCAGAAATACTGTGATTTAGTAGTAATACTATAACATAACAGATATACTGTGATGTTGCAGACAGACATAGTATGTTTTGCACTACTCATTTGTAGTGAAAGAAATTAGCAATATAAATTAGAGGTCTGTGATAGTGTATAAATTTGTAGGGAAAAAAAATGTTGACCAAGGTGGGATTGAACGCATACGACCTTTGAACTGCAGAGACGTGTCATTACTTACTCTGCTGAAATTAGCAGAAGCTGCTGAGAATTGTGCTGATAAGAGGTGAAAAGGCTGAAAATTTTGCAGAAAAGAGGTGAATCAGCAGAATTTCTGCAGAAAAGAGGCAAAGGAGCAGAAACTTGCGCTGAAAAGAGATGAATCAGCAGAGTTTCTGCTTAAAAGAGTTTTTTTTTTGAAAACAGCCCCAAAAATGGAATTTGTGCTGAAAAGGGGTGAAAAAATGAAAATTTTGCTGAAAAGGGTGAAGAAGCTAAAGTATACCAAATCAAAGTATTTGTGCCAAAACATAGTGTTTCTGCCATATTGTGGTATTTGTGCCACAAAAGTTACTACATTACAACATGAATACGGATTAAAGATGAAAGAAACTGGCAACAAATTCCTCCACTACAAACCAGTCTGATACCACTTCTTTGCAGTGTTCACGTTTACTAAGGCACTACCCAAAAGGCGCCACAAGAGGGCACTCCAACACAAGAGATGAGGTGAATGAGCAGAACTTCTGCAGAAAAGAGGCAGAACAAAAGAAAAAACTGAAAACAGCTTTTGCCATGACCGAATTTGAACCTGGCCCTTCTGGTCTTAAGGCAGCTGCTCATCTCACTGAACCAAACTCATTCTCACAAAAGCAAGAGATGGAGCAACTGACAATTTTGCTAAATGAGCAGAAGCTGCTGAGAACTGTGCTGAGAAGAAGTGAAAAGGCTGAAAATTTTGCAGAAAAGAGGTGAATCAGCAGAATTTCTGCAGAAAAGAGGTAAAGAAGCAATAAGTTGCGCTGAAAAGAGATGAATCAGCAGAATTTCTGCTCAAAAGAGTTTTTTTTTGAAAACAGCTGAGATTTGTGCTGATAAGAGGTGAAAAGGCTGAACATTTTGCAGAAAAGAGGTGAATCAGCAGAATTTCTGCAGAAAAGAGGTAAAGAAGCAATAAGTTGCGCTGAAAAGAGATGAATCAGCAGAGTTTCTGCTCAAAAGAGTTTTGTTTTTCTGAAAAAAGCCAAAAAGCTGGAATTTGTGCTGAAAAGGGGTGAAAAAAAATGAAAATTTTGCCTACAGGGGTGAAGAAGCTAAAGTATACCAAATCAAAGTATTTGTGCCAAAACATAGTGTTTCTGCCATATTGTGGTACTACTACATTACAACATGAATACGGATTAAAGATGAAAGAAACTGGCAACAAATTCCTCCACTACAAACCAGTCTGATACCACTTCTTTGCAGTGTTCACGTTTACTAAGGCACTACCCAAAAGGCGCCACAAGAGGGCACTCCAACAAAAGAGATGACCTATGTACACTGATGCACTTAGTAACAGTCAGCCTCCTACTTAGCCATTACGTAATACAGCGATATTACAGTGTACAAATTCACATAAATTTGCAGGGGAAAAAAACAAAGCAGGAACGAGCCCAAAACAATAAAATAACTGGGCTGCCATAGCTATTGCTAACTAGCACATACGCTAAAGGTAACTAAAACCAATACCAACCAATGTTTTTGCAGAAACACTGTAATTTCACTCAAATACTATGAAATAGCAGTAATACTATGATTTGGCAGAAATACTATGTCTTTGCAGAAACACTGTAATTTCACTCAAATAATATGAAATAGCAGTAATACTATGATTTGGCAGAAATACTATGTTTCAGTACAAATACTATGACAAAGCAGAAATACTATGACTTAGAAGTAATACTATAACAAAAGGGATTCCTCAAAATACTATGAAATTGCAGTAATTCTATGATTTGGCAGAAATACTGTACTTCAGACAAATACAATGCTTTGGTACAAATACTATATTTTGATTTCAATACTATGATTTGGCACGAGTAGTATGATTTAGTACAAATACTACGAATTGGCAGAAATACTGTGACTTAGTAGTAATACTATAACATAACAGATATACTATGATTTTGCAGACAGTCTATGTTTTTGCACAACTAGCACAATATGGCAGAAATACTATGATTTGGCACAAGTACTATGATTTAGTACAAATACTCTTATTGGCACAAATACTATGTTTCAGTACAAATACTACGATTTGGCAATAATACTGGGTTTTAGCACAACTACTGAGATTTGGGTGAAATACCATGATTTAGAAGAAATACTATGACTTCAGTTACAAATACAATGTTTTGGTTCAAATAATATGATTTGCAAAAATACTATGATTTGGCACAAGTACCATGATTTAGTACAAATACTACGATTTCGCTCAAATACTATGGAATTGCAGTAATACTATGATTTTGAAGGAATACTATGATTTGATAGAAATACTATGCCTTAGTAGTAATACTATAACATAACAGATATACTATGATTTTGCAGAAATTCTATGTTTTGCACAAATACTACAATTTGGCAGAAATACTATGTTTGGGCAGTAATACTATGATTTGCTATAAATACTATGATTTGGCACATATACTATAATCAGCAGATATACTATAACATAACAGAAATTCTACGACTTAGTAGTAACACTATAATATAACAGAAATTTTAACTGGACACAAATAACATGATTTGCCCCAAAACCATGATTTGGCAAAAAAATACCATGATTTGGCACAAATACGATGATATTGCAGAAATACTATGATTGGGTACAAATACTATGATTTGGCACAAGTACTATGAATAAGTACAAATACTATGATTTGGCAGAAATACTATGACTTAGCAGAAATACTATGTTTTAACATAAATAATATCTTTTGACAGAAATTTCTGCTAAAGGTACTATTTCTGCTTTTAGCAGAAATACTGTAATTTTGCATAAACACTATGATTTGGGATAAATACTATGATTTGGCAGATATACTATATTCAGCAAATATACTATAACATAACAGACATTCCTCCACTTAGTAGTAATCTCATAACATAAAATAAATATTATGGTTCTGCCCAAAAACCATGATTTGGCACAAATACCATGATTTGTCAAAAATACTATGATTTAGCAGAAATACTATGATTGAGCAGAAGTACTAAGATGTAGTAGAAGTACTTTGATTTAGCACAAATACTATTATGGAGGAGTAATACTTTAACATGGGAGAAATATTGATACTCACACACACATACACAGAGAGCAAAGTGTACAGTGGCTGTTAAGAGTCTGTGCTTGGTATATCTAGGTCAGCTAAATTGGCTGCACCTGCTGTAATCAGCACTTACACACACAGACACAGACACAGCTATGAGTTTTCTGCAGTGTATTTCTCACATTCAGGATTCCCCTCGAACAAATGGCCATAATTTCCTAACCGTAGGGGCTAGAACGCTCATTCTGACACCGATTTGTTCAGAAGAGATGGGGAAAACTTCAGGCCTTCATAATTCAGAGATAAAATGTAAATTATTGAAGATATATGACTTGTAATACACTGTAACTGAGTAGAGGCGAAGCAAAACTGCCTTGACTTGCCCTCAAACAACGTTTTGTAACTCTAAATCTATATGGAGCATCAAAATCATTCTTTCACCGTAAGAAACAGCAGGCTTTGGTGAACAGTCATGGAAATTTTCAGGTCTCTGTTGAAATCAATCAAAAAAAAGATATGACGAGAGAAAAAGTGTGCCTCATTTCCAGAGTTTGAAATCTGAAGAAATCTGAGCGAGGGAAAATTTCCTACCCTCAAACAAGTGTAATTCATGGCCAAACGGTAATAGGTGAGGAAAAAATTCTTGAATTGTGAGCATCAGGGATGTCTGAAGATATATTGGCACAAGCGTCATGTCTCAACTCTGTTTCGTTAAGGAGATATGACGATTTGAAAATGCCTCTCATTAGAGAATTCCAGCGCTGATTTTGAAGAAACTCTCCATTGACTTTCTATGGAGAGTTTTGAGACTTTATGTTACTCTGAGGAGATTTGCAAAAATCTATAAGTCCCACAACACTGATAGTGACATTTTCTGAAAGCCAGCAAAAATACCTACGTTTTGATGTATAATTTGTGGGGGTTGAGTGGAAATTGAGCGAGTAGCAAGAAGTTGTTCAGACATGAAGAGAAAATTCAGAAAGGACGAGTGCACACTCTGAGTTAATTGCATAGCAACCATAACAACGCATGTATTTTCTGAAAAATCACAATTTTGCAACTGAAAACTTAAAGAGGTATAAAATTAAAACGGTAGAAGATCTGAAAAAGCTGAATCATTCAGGAATAGCCCAATAGTCTGAGAACATTTTAAAGTTTGAATGGAGTTTCTAGGTGAAAGTATGACAAAGTAGTTAAGTTTCAAAGACAAGCAAGTTTTAGCAGAATTGTGGAAGTTTTCCATTCATTTCAATGGGACAAATTAAAGGAAAAAAGTGTAATATTTTAAAAAGTATAACAGTAATAAACACCAAAAGTCATTGCCGGAAAGAGCAGAAAGAGCAGAACAGTATAGAGTTTGAACTGAGAAAATCGGCTGAAAACTGAGGAAGTAGTTAAGTGCCAAAAAGTGTACGGAAGCAACTAGAAGAATAACTAGAAAAATTTGCATTTCCTGCGAAAATGCTGTGTGGATGCCTTAACGCTGAAGCTGTCTGCTGAAAAGCTGAAAAAGATGAAAAGTTGCAAAAAGTTGTATGGTGGTGAAAAAAGAATGTCACCCTGAGCAGGATTCGAACCTGGCCCTACCAGGTGCAAAGCAGCTACTCATCTCACTGTGCCAAATTCACTCTCACAAGATAAGAGATGGAGAGACTGACAATTATGGTGAAATGAGCAGAAACTGCTGAGAATTGCGCTGATGAGAGGTGAAATGGTTGAAAATTTTGCAGAAAAGAGGTGAATCAGCAGAATTTCTGCTGAAAAGAGGTGAAAAAGCAGAAAATTGCAATAAAAGAGATGAATCAGCAGAATTTCTGCTCAAAAGAGTTTTTCTGAAAACAGCTGAGATCTGTGCTAATAAGAGGTGAAAAGGGTGAAAATTTTGCAGAAGAGGTGAATAAGCAGAATTTCGGCTGAAAAGAGGTGAAAATTCTGCTGAAAAGAGTTCAATCAGCAGAATTTCTGCTGAAAAGAGTTCTGCAGAACTTTTCAGAATTCTGCTGAAAAGATGTTTTTGCTGAAAATAGCTGAAAAAGCTGGGATTTGTGCTGAAAAGTGGTGAAAAAACTGAAGATTCTGCTGAAAACGGGTTATAAAGCTGAAATTTGTGTTGAAAAGAGTAAAAAGTTTAACTGTTAACTGAAAGAAATGTTGCCATAAGCGGGATTTGAACCCGGGCCTCCCAGTCTGAGAACGGACGCTCATCTCACTGAGCTAAAACACAGGTCAACCCGGCAAGGAAAATCAGTGAGGCCACTAATAATATGGCAGAAATGGGCAAAAATATTGCAAAAAAAAATTCAATATCTCAAAAAGTATAGGAGTTATGAGCACCAAAAGTCATTGCGGAAAAGAGCAGAAAGAGCAGAATTTTTAAAGTTTGAATGGCGAAAATCGGTTAAGAACTGAGGGAGTAGTTAAGTGCCAAAAGTGTGTCGGAAGCAACTAGAAGAATAATAATAATAAAGAATAAAGAGAAACAGGAAAACAATAGTGTGGAAGCCCTTTAAGGGCATCCACACAATAATAATAAAGAATAAAGAGAAACAGGAACTCAATAGTGTGGAAGCCCTTTAAGGGCATCCACACAACTAGAAAAATGTGCATTTCCTGCGAAAATGCTGTGTGGATGCCTTAACGCTGAAGTTGCCTGCTGAAAATGACTGAAAAAGATGAAAAGCTGCAAAAGTTGAAAGGCGGTAAAGAAACTGAAAAATTATGCTGAAAACAAGTGAAAAAACAAACTTTTGCTGAAAAGAGGTGAAAAGGCAAAGATTCTGCTTCAAAGGGGTACAGAAGTTCAAATTTCTACTGAAAAGAGGTGAAATGGTTTCCTCTGAAATGAGCAGAAGATACTGAGATTTGTATTGATAAGAGGTGAAAGGCTGAAAATTCTGCTTAAAATAGGTGAGTCAGCAGAATTTCTACTGAAAAGAGGTAAAGAAGTAGAACATTGCACTGAAAACAGGTGAATCAGTAGAATGTCTGCTAAAAAAAGAGATTTCTGTTGAAAAAACCTGAAAAAGCTGGGATTTGTGCTGAAAAGGGTTGAAAACACTCACAATTCTGCTGAAACGGGGTGAAGAAGAGGTGTTGGGCTGCTGAGAAGAGTTAAATAAGTTGAACTGATATGTTTGAGTACAAATACTATGATTTGGCAATAATACTGCGTTTTAGCACAACTCCTGAGATTTGATTGAAATACTATGATTTAGAAGAAATATTATGACTTTGTACAAATACAATGTTTTGGCACAAATACTATGATTTGGCACAAATACTATTATTTACCAGAGTACAAGGTTTCTGCAAAATACTATGATTTTGCAGAAATACTATGCATTAGTAGTAATACTATAACATCACAGATATATGATGATTTTGCAGACATTCTGGTTTTACACAAATACTATAATGTGGCAGTATATTATGTTTTAGCACAAATACTATGATTTGCTATAAATACTATGATTTGGCACATATACTATATTCAGCAGATATACTATAACAAAACAGAAAGTCTATGACTTAGTAGTAATGCTATAACATAATAGATAGACTGTCTGCAAAATCATAGTATATTTTTTTCCACAACTAGCACAATATGGCAGAAATACTATGATTTGGCACAAGTACTATGATTTAGTACAAATACGATGATTTGGCAATAATACTGGGTTGTAGCACAACTACTGAGATTTGGGTGAAATACAATGATTTAGAAGAAATACTATGACTTCGTACAAATACAATGTTTTGGTTCGAATAATATGATTTGCAAAAAATTCTACGATTTCGCTCAAAAACTATGAAATTGCAGAAATACTATGATTTTGAAGGAATACTATGATTTTGTAGAATTACTATGCCTTAGTAGTAATACTATAACATAACAGATATACTGTGATTTTGCAGACATGGTATGTTTTTGCACAAATACTACGATTTTGCTGAAATACTATGAAATTGCAGTAATACTATGATTTTGAAGGAATACTATGATTTGGTAGAAATACTATGCATTAGTTGTAATACTATAACATAACAGATATATGATGATTTTGCAGACATTCTGGTTTTACACAAATACTATAATGTGGCAGTATACTATGTGTTAGCACAAATACTATGATTTGCTATAAATACTATGATTTGGCACATATACAATATTCAGCAGAGATACTATAACAAAACAGAAAGTCTACGACTTAGTAGTAATACTATAACATAATAGATATACTGTGATTTTGCAGACATAGTATGTTTTTTCACAAATACTACGATTTCGCTCAAATACTATGAAATTGCAGTAATACTATGATTTTGAAGAAATGCTATGGTTTGGTAGAAATCCTATGGCTTAGTAGTAATACTATAACATAACAGAAATTTTAATTGGGCACAAATACCATGATTTGGCAAAAATATACCATGATTTGGCACAAATACGATGATATGGCAGAAATACTATGATTGGGTACAAATACTATGAATAGGCACAAGCACTATGATTTAGCAGAAATACTATGTTTTAACATAACTAATATCTTTTGACAGAAATTTCTGCTAAAAGGTACTAGTTCTGCTTTTTAGCAGAAATACTGTAAAATACTATGATTCGGGATAAATACTATGATTTGGCAGATATACTGTAATCAGCACATATACTATAACATGACAGAAATTCCTCCACTTATTAGTAATACTATAGCTTAACAGAAATGTTATGTTTTGGCACAAAAACCATGATTTGGCAAAATACTATGATTTAGCAGAAATACTATGATTGAGCAGAAGTACTAAGATGTAGTAGAAGTACTTTGATTTAACAGAAATACTATTATGGAGTAGAAATACTTTCTGCAATCAGAGGTACTGCTTCTGTCTGCTTCATCAGGCTGTGTACTTGTATGTATTTCTGCCATGGAGCGTTAACAAGAATCTGAGGTCTGTATTAGACAAACTGCTAACATCATAAAACTTTGCAGAATTGTAATAAATTATCAATATAAATTACAGGTCTGGTAATTTGGTAATTACAGGCTTACCAAATGCGCCACCGGCAAGAGAGAGCCAGTGCCTGGAAAACAGGGAGATGAGCAGTCAGAATTAGATCGCGGTGAGGCGTGGCGCCATTTTCTGGAGTTACAAAATGTCGTGTAACTCAAAAACTAGGTGGGATAGAAGCACAATTCCTTTAATGGGTGAATCAGCAGAATTTCATGAACTTTGACTGCGATAGCTCTTTGTACCTCCGTCATGGAGATATGACGAGAGAAGAAACGGCTTCATTTTAAGAGTTTGAAAACAAACGTAATTTATGGCTCAACAGTAAGATGACAGTAAAACTGGTCCAACCGTGAGTGTCAGCAGTGTCTGAAGATGAATTGGCACAAGCCTCTCGTCTTAACTTTGCTTTATTAAAATTATTGTGGCATGCAGATGAATCTTGCAAAGAAGCTCACAGGTAGAGATTGAGCCTGTATTTCCACCCCAAGCTGGTAGGGGAGTTTTTATTGAACATACTTGCTTGTGCCACAATGTGCTTCAAGGGTCAATAACAGCATAACAGAACTCACTTATGGTACTGCATTCTTCCTATAAAACAATAACTGTCAGTGACTTTGTACCGTAGTATAAACACAACATTCAAGACAACAGTTAAAAGTAACGTAACCATAAACAATGAAACAAGAACATCTAAAATGCAGCACATGTCCCAAGGAATGATGGGAGAGAACTAGCTGTTCCCTCAACACGCCACATTATTTATGATTTGTGATTTGGCAGAAACACTGGGACTTGGTATAAATATTATGATTTACATGAAATACTTTGACTTAGCAGAAATTCTATAATCTAGCAAAAGCACTTCAGCATAGCAGAAATTCTATGATTGAGCAGAATTACTAGGATTTAGCACAAACACTATGATTTGTCTAAAAAACCCTTTATTTTGCAGTTATATTGTGATTTGGCAGAAATACTATGCTTTGGAACAAATACCAAGATTTGGCAGAAATACTATGAGCAGTAATAATGTAACATAGCAGAAATACTGTTATTTTGTGAAAATACTATGCTTTGGCACAAATACCATGATTTGGCCAAAATACTATGATTTAGCCAAAATACTATGATTTAGCAGAAATACTAAGATGCAGTAGAAGTACTTTGATTTAACAGAAATACTATTATGGAGGAGTAATACTTTAAAATGGGAGAAATATTGATACACACACACACACACACAGAGCCTAAAGGGAACAGTGGCTGTTAAGAGTCTGGGCTTGGTATATCTAGGTCAGTTAAAGTAGCTGCACCTGCTGTAATCAGCCCTTACACACACAGACACAGAGAGAGGTATAAGTTTTCTGCAGTGTATTTCTCACATTCACATTCAGGATTCCCCTCGAACCTCCTGGTCTCAAGGCAGCTACTCATCTCACTGAGCCAAACTCATTCTCACAAAGAAGAGGTAGATAGACTGACAATTGTGCTGAAATTATCAGAAGCTGCTGAGAACTGTGCTGATAAGAGGCAAAAAGGATGAAAATTTTGCAGAAAAGAGGTGAATCAGCAGAATTTCTGCAGAAAAGAGGCAAAGAAGCAGAACGTTGCGCTGAAAAGAGGTGAAACAGCAGAGTTTCTGCTGAAGAGAGTTTTTTTTTTCTGAAAACCGCCAAAAAAGCTGGAATTTGTGCTGAAAAGGGGTGAAAAAAATGAAAATTTTGCTGAAAAGGGGTGGAGAAGCTAAAGTATACCAAATCAAAGTGTTTGTGCCAAAACATGGTATTTCTGCCATATTGTGGTATTTGTGCCACAAAAGTTACTACATTACAACATGAATACGGATTAAAGATGAAAGAAACTGGCAACAAATTCCTCCACTACAAACCAGTCTGATACCACTTCTTTGCAGTGTTCACGTTTACTAAGGCACTACCCAAAAGGCGCCACAAGAGGGCACTCCAACACAAGAGATGACCTATGTACACTGATGCACTTAGTAACAGTCAGCCTCCTACTTAGCCACTATGTAATACAGTGATATTACAGTGTACAAATTCACATAAATTTGCAGGAACAAAGAAACAAAGCAGGAACAAGCCCAAAACAATCAAATAACTGTGCTGCCATAGCTATCGCTAACTAGCACATACGCTAAAGGTAACTAAAACCAATACACACAAGTAGCAGGGTAAACATCTTAAGCATGGAACATTAACTCACGTTTATGTGACACACACCATCCCCAACAAATACAGGATGGGCTATTTGCTCCCCTTCCCAGCAGCTCTCTCCTCAATCGTTAGCCCAGGAACGAAGGAAGACCATCTAGCTCAGAAGTCCCATGAATCCCCTCACTGCTCAGAGGCTGCTGGGTAATGTAGCTCACACTAACACAGGTTTTTCTACAAGCATAAATACTATAACATAGCAGAAATACTGTGATTTTGTTGAAATACTATGCTTTAGGACAAATACTATGATTTGGCAGAAATACTATGTTTTAGGACATATACTATGATTTGGCTCAAAGACTATGATATAGCAGCAATACTATGTTTTGGTACAAATGCTGCGCTTAGGCACAAATATTATGATTTGGCAGACACTATGATTTAGCAGAGATAATATGATATGGCAGAAATACTAAACTTTGGCACAAATACTATAATTGAGTGCAAATACTTTAAGATAACAGAAATACTATGATTTAGCAGAAATACATGTTTTGCAGAAACACTGTAATTTCACTCAAATACTTTGAAATAGCCGTAATACTATGATTTGGCAGAACATAACAGAAATTCTACGACTTAGTAGTAATACGATAACATAACAGAAATATTAATTGGGCACAAATACTATAATTTGGCACAAGTACCATGTTTTGGCAAAATCCCATAATTTGGCACAAATACTATGATTTGGCAGACACTATGATTTAGCAGAGATAATATGATTTGGCAGAAATACTAAATTTGGCACAAATACAATAATTGAGTACTTTAAGATGAGAGAAATACTATGATTTTGCAGAAATACAATGTTTTTGCAGAAACACTGTAATTTCACTCAAATACTATGAAATAGCAGTAATACTATGATTTGGCAGAAATACTATGTTTCAGTACAAATACTATGACAAAGCAGAAATACTATGACTTAGAAGTAATACTATAACAAAAGGGATTCCTCAAAATACTATGAAATTGCAGTAATTCTACGATTTGGCAGAAATACTGTACTTCGTACAAATACAATGCTTTGGTACAAATACTATATTTTGATTTGAATACTATGATTTGGCACGAGTAGTATGATTTAGTACAAATACTACAAATGGGCAGAAATACTGTGACTTAGTAGTAATACTATAACATAACAGATATACTATGATTTTGCAGACAGTCTGTGTTTTTGCACAACTAGCACAATATGGCAGAAATACTATGATTTGGCACAAGTACTATGATTTAGTACAAATACTCTTATTGGTACAAATACTATGTTTCAGTACAAATACTACGATTTGGCAATAATACTGGGTTTTAGCACAACTACTGAGATTTGGGTGAAATACTATGATTTAGAAGAAATACTATGACTTCGTTACAAATACAATGTTTTGGTTCAAATAATATGATTTGCAAAAATACTATGATTTGGTACAAGTACCATGATTTAGTACAAATACTACAATTTCGCTCAAATACTATGAAATTGCAGTAATACTATGATTTTGAAGGAATACTATGATTTGGTAGAAATACTATGCCTTAGTAGTAATACTATAACATAACAGATATACTATGATTTTGCAGAAATTCTATGTTTTTGCACAAATACTACAACAACTACTACTACAAATACTACAAGAAATACTATGTTTGGGCAGTAATACTATTATTTGCTATAAATACTATTATTTGGCACATATACTATAATCAGCAGATATACTATAACATAACAGAAATTCTACGACTTAGTAGTAACACTAATATAACAGACATTTTAACTGGGCACAAATAACATGATTTGGCACAAATACCATGATTTGGCAAAAAGATACCATGATTTGGCACAAATACGATCATATTGCAGAAATACTATGATTGGGTACAAATACTATGATTTGGCACAAGTACTATGAATAAGTACAAATACTATGATTTGGCAGAAATACTATGATTTAGCAGAAATACTATGTTTTAACATAAATAATACCTTTTCACAGAAATTTCTGCTAAAAGGTACTATTTCTGCTTTTTAGCAGAAATACTGTAATTTTGCATAAATACTATGATTTGGGATAAATACTATGATTTAGCAGATATACTATGATTGAGCAGAAGTACTAAGATGTAGTAGAAGTACTTTGATTTAGCACAAATACTATTATGGAGGAGTAATACTTTAACATGGGAGAAATATTGATATACACACACACATACACATAGAGCAAAGTGTACAGGGGCTGTTAAGAGTCTGGGCTTGGTATATCTAGGTCAGCTAAATTGGCTGCACCTGCTGTAATCAGCACTTACACACACAGACACAGAGACAGCTATGAGTTTTCTGCAGTGTATTTCTCACATTAAGGATTCCCCTCGAACAAATGGCCATAATTTCCTAACCGTGGGGGGCTAGAACGCTCATTCAGACACCGATTTGTTCAGAAGAGATGGGGAATCTGCAGGTCTTCATAATTCAGAGATAAAATATAAATTATTGAAGATATATGACTTGTAATACACTGTAACTGAGTAGAGGCGGAGCAAAACTGCCTTGACTTGCCCTCAAACAACGTTTTGTAACTCTTAATCTATATGGAGCATCAAAATCATTCTTTCACCGTAAGAAACAGCAGGCTTTGGTGAACAGTCATGGAAATTTTCAGGTCTCTGTTGAAATCCATCAAAAGATATGACGAGAGAAAAAAGTGCCTCATTTCCAGAGTTTGAAATCTGAAGAAATCTGAGCGAGGACAAATTTCCTACCCTCAAACAAGTGTAATTCATGGCCAAACGGTAATAGGTGAGGAAATACTCTTGAATTGTGAGCATCAGGGATGTCTGAAGATATATTGGCACAAGCGTCATGTCTCAACTTTGTTTCGTTAAGGAGATATGACGATTTGAAAATGCTTCTCATTAGAGAAATCCAGCGGTGATTTTGAAGAAACTCTCCATTGAGTTTCTATGGAGAGTTTTCAGACTTTGTGTTACTCTGAGGAGATTTGCAAAAAATCTATAAGTCCCAGAAGAATGATAGTGACATTTTCTGAAAGCCAGCAAAAATACCTACGTTTTGATGTATAATTTGTGAGAGTTGAGTGGAAATTGAGTGAGTAGCAAGAAGTTGTTTAGACATGAAGAGAAAATTCAGAACGGACCAGCACTCACTCTGACTTAATTGCATAGCAACCATAGCAACGCATGTATTTGCTGAAAAATCACAATTTTGCAACTGAAAACTTAAAGAGAGATAAGATTAAAACGGTAGAAGATCTGAAAAAGCTGAATCAGACAGGAATAGCCCAATAATCTGAGAACATTTTAAAGTTTGAATGGAGTTTCTAGGTGAAAGTATGACAAAGTAGTTAAGTTTCAAAGACAAGCAAGTTTTAGCAGAATTGTGGAAGTTTTCCATTCATTTCAATGGGACAAATTAAAGGAAAAAAGTGTAATATTTTAAAAAGTATAACAGTAATAAACACCAAAAGTCATAGCCATCATTAGCAGAAAGAGCAGAACAGTATAGAGTTTGAACTGAGAAAATCGGCTGAAAACTGAGAAAGTAGTTAAGTGCCAAAAAGTGTACGGAAGCAACTAGAGGAATAATAAAGAATAAAGAGAAACAGGAACTCAATAGTGTGGAAGCCCTTTTAGGGCATCCACACAACTAGAAAAATTTGCATTTCCTGCGAAAATGCAGTGTGGATGCTTAAAGCTGAAGCTGTCTGCTGAAAATAGCTGAAAAAGCTGAAAAATTGCAGAAATTGTAAAAACTTTGCAGAAGCAAAGGAACTTTGCTAAAATGTAGTAACTTAGCAGAACTGTAATATCTTAGAGGAAACATAATACTTGGCAGAAATACAATAGCATAGCAGAACTTAGCAGAAATATTGTAACTTTCCAGAAACATGATAACTTCTCAAAAATACAAGAATTTAGGAGAAATAGTATAAGATAACAGAAAGAATATATTTAGCCAAACATTCTTAAACATTACAGAAATACTATGATTTAGAAAAACAGTACAACATAGCAGAAATGCTGTGATTTACCAGAGACACTGTAATATACTATGAATATTGTAATTTTATATAAATACTATGTTTTAGCAAAAATACTCCAGTTTAGCACAAATATTATAATATAGCAGAAACACTATTCTATAGCAGAAATGCTATATTTAGAAAGAAAAATATAATATAGTAGAAATACTATGATTTAGCTGAAATCCTACAATATAGCTTAATAACAATGATTTAGAACAGATAATATGATTGAGCAGAATAGTAATAACTTAAGTGAAAATATTGGAAAGGTAAAATTATAAGCTGAATAAAAAGGAACATGGTTAAGTTCGCTCAAAACTAATTTTTGTTCACCTGTGAAAAAATAAAATAAAAATACATTTAGAAAAAAAAAATAAGAACAGCCAACAGATACACAAAATTAAATATGGATACACTATTCACCAAATACACAGAAAATCAAATATGGATACACAAATGTACAGTGAGAGAAACACACAAACGGTCTATGCCAGTCAACCAGTCTGAATATATTATATTTTTATCCACCAATGAGATGCTGCCCTAAAAAAGGTCTTTGTGTGTGTCTTTCTTTCTCTCTCTCTGTCTCTCTCTCTCTCTCTCACACACACACACACACACACACACACACACACACACACACACACACAGCAGCAGCAGCAGCAAGTGAACAGGGGCTGTTAACAGCATGTTTCTAGGTCAGTCAAACAGCTGTGAGCTTCTCAATTTGAATCCACCAATCAGAGAGGCTGTGTGCTTTTTCCCGCCAAAACTGGTGCACTAAGTGCAGGCTTTTACACAGGCAGCACAGAGAGAGACAGGATTTTTGCAGTCTATTTCTCATAGTGAGAATTCCCCTCAAACAAACAGCCATAAATTTCTAACCGTAGGGGCTAAAACAGTCATTCTTAGACCATTTTATTCAGAAGACATAGGGGAATCTTGAAATGCTGACCATTTAAAATAAAAATATGAAATATTAGAGATATATGACATAGATAACTGGTGGGCTTAGAAGCCACGAAGGTCCCAATATGCAAATTTAAATGTGCCAGGACTCAGATATGATTGGCTGGCTGGGAAGCCATGAAGGCAACAATATGCAAATTTAAATGTGCCAGGACTCAGATATGATTGGCTGGCTGAGAAGCCATGAAGGTCCCAATATTCAAATTTAAATGTGCCAGGACTCAGATATGATTGGCTGGCTGAGAAGCCATGAAGGTCCCAATATTCAAATTTGAATGTGCCAGGACTCAGATATGATTGGCTGGCTGGGAAGCCGTGCATGACTTGATATGTCAATTTGAAAATTACAGTCCTCACAGAGGATTGGCTTCCTGAGGAGCTGGCAGGAATACATAGAAATACTATGATTACCCAGAAATACTGCGTTTAGTAGAAATACTATGTTTTAGCACAAATACTATAATTAAGCAGAAATATTATATTAAGTACAAATCCTATAAAATAGCAGAAATAGTATGATTTAGCACAAATGCTGTATTTAGCACAAATCTTATAAAATAGCAGAAATAGTATGATTTAGCAGAAATGCTGTATTTAGCACAAATACTGAAAAGCAGCACAAATGCTATGACTTAGCACAATAGTAATAACTTAAATAGAAAAATTGGAAAAGCAAAATGGACAGCTGCAAAAGTCCCACAAGCACAGAGAGAAACACACAGGATCAAATTCAGTCAACCAGTCCAAATATATTGAATTTAAATCATACAATAAGATGCTCCCATAAAACCTCTCTCTCCCTCTCTCTCTCTCTCTCTCTGTCTGTCACACACACACACACACACACACACACACACACACACACACACACACACAGGGAGAAAAAATCAAGTTTCTAGGTCAGTCAAGCAGCCTGGGAGCTGCTAAATTTGAATCCACCAATCAGAGAGGCTGTGTAGTTTTTCCCGCCAAAACAGGTGCAGCCGTTTTTACACACACAGAGCACAGAGACAGGATTTCTGCAGTGAATTTCTCATAGTGAGGATTCCTCTCAAACAAATGGCTATAATTTCCTAACCGTGAGGGGCTAGAACAGTCATTCTTACACCGTTTTGTTCAGAAGAGATGGGGAATCTTCCAGTGTTAACGATTTATCATTAAAATATGAATTATTGACGATATTTGACTTCTAATGCACCATAACTGAGTAGAGGCAAGCAAAATCTGCCTTGACTTGCCCTCAAACAACGCTTTCTAACTCTAAATCTATTTGGAGTATCGATATCATTCTTTCACCGTAAGAGACAGCAGGCTTTGGTGAACAGTCATGGAAATTTTCAGGTCTCTGTGGAAATCCATTAAAAAGATATGATGAGAGAAAAAAGTGGTTCATTTCCAGAGTTTGAAATCTGAAGAAATCTGAGCGAAGGACGAATTTCCTACCCTCAAACAAGTCTAACTCATTTCAGAACGGTAATAGGTGAGAAAATAATTCTTGAATTGTGAGCGTCAGGAGTGTCTGAAGATATACTGGGACAAGCCTTATGTCTTAACTTTGCTTCGTTAAGGAGATATGGCGATTCGAATATGCCTCTCATTACAGAAATCAAGCGGTGATTTTGAACAAGCTCTCCATTGACTTTCTATGGAGAGTTTTGCACTTTGTGTTGGTCTGAGGAGATTTGCCAAAATTCTATAAATCCCACAACAATGATAGTGACATTTTGGAAAGCCAGCAAAAATACCTACGTTTTGATGTATAATTTGTGGAAGTTGAGTGACAATTGAGCAAGTAGCAAGAAGTTGTTCGGACATGAAGAGAAGACTGCGAAACCTTCAGTGGCACACTGGAAGCCAAGTGCATAGCAACCATAACAACGCATGTATTTTGTGAAAAATCATAATTTTGCAACTCAAAACTTAAAGAGGGATAAGATGAAAACGGTAACAAATATGAAAAAGCTGAATCATTCATGAATAGCCCAATAATTTGTGAACATTTTAAAGTTTGAATGGTTGTTCTAGGCGAAAGTATGAGAAAGTAGTTAAGTTTCAAAAACAAGCAAGTTTTAGCAGAATTGCGGAAGTTTCCCATTCATTTCAATGGGACAAATTAAAGGAAAAAAACTTAATATTTT